>NC_133325.1:417560958-417830958 GCF_042186555.1 Aquarana catesbeiana | reverse complement strand
AAGCATGCTTCAAATCTAAAGTCCGTCGGATTTGAGGCTAAAAAAGTACGTTGAAAGTCCGGAGAAGCCCACACACGATCGGATTACCAGCCAGCTTTAGTCCGTCAGCGTCCGTTGGACTTTTGTAGACGAAAAGTCCGACCGTGTGTACGCGGCAAAAGGCTCTTGCACAGAATACAGTGAAAAAACAACACACTGAAAATACATTTAGCATAGATTATTTTACACTGATCTTTCTGCTGAGTACTCTAACCTCTGTTGAACCTACTCACTGTATACACAGAACATGCTAAAAGTGGATGAGATCAATGGAAGGTGGGCAAAAATTAAAGAGAAGTATAGCCAAAGCTTTTTTGGCCATACTTCTCTTCTGGTTCCAAGGAGTGCACTTTTGCTCTCCTGTGACCCAGGATTAGCTGCTGGCAGCTGATGTCACAGAGCCACTCCAGGCTGTAAAAGGAGAGGAGAAAAAGAGCAGCACCACTCTAAGTGTAATACATTAGTAAAAAAAGAGCTTTAATTTGCTTTAAAACACACTCACAGTTTGGCAATGGTAATCAGGCATTTGGTTAAAAGTTTGTTCTCTTCAGCTGTACTGGATGTTCCCTCGGTTTCGGGCTGGGCAGCAGTGATGAGACAGTCCCCGGCTGCTCCAGTGGCATCCGTAGCTCCGAGGCTGGAGGGTATCGAGCCCACCCACTTGTGTGACAATAGCAAATTAATATTAGATATTGCCTTCCTCATTATTGTCCCGGCCAATCAGGAAGCCCCAAATGGCCAGGGAGTCTTAGGACAGTGGTGATCGGCGCTGTCTGTCTCCCGCATGCGGGGAGGGGTGTTGTTAGTTCGCTGCCCCCCCCCAAATTATTGAGCACCAGCCGCCACTGAGTCCAAGGATAGCCAATGTGACACCGAGGAAATATCCAGAGGCTTACCAGAGTGCCAGTGAACCCCTTGTACAGGGCAGTCAAAAAACGCTCAATCAAATGATGAAGATAGATCCTGTGGCAGGAGCATGGACATCCGCTCTTGAAAGACAATCCATCAAGTCCTCGCCCACAATCAATGGGTCATAAGATATGCAAGATAAAGGCTCTACATAGTGAAGTATTGTAAAACATCCAATTTTATTAAAAGGTATTACACTTACATTAATGTCGACTGTGAACAGCATTTAAAAATGCCAATGACGAAAATAAGTCTGTTTCTAGTAACCAAAATGGGCGAACATCAATCGCGCATGCTCAGTAGCATGTGTGCATAGCTCCGCCCTACATGTTTCATCAGACATTCATGACAAGTGATGTCATCAGGGCCTAAGTTTATTTCACTATGTGCTTTCTAGACTTTTAAGGACATTATTTATATGTTTATTAATGTCTCCCATCATGGGATTGCCTTTTATTAATTTTGTTTATTCACAGAGTTTGATTTATGCTCTGCACTTGGTTATTTGTTTATATGTGCCTAGTATCAAAGGTATAGTGTTCAGCAGCATTTTTTCATTTAGGACAAGCGCAGATATTTCTTTTTCTATGTAATGTAGAGTGCAATGGTCAGGAGTGCGTGATACACAGAGTCAGAGTGCACGTGTGCATAACACACAGAGTGCACAGATTTTGACTACGTGACACGAAGAACGCAGGGTTCAGAACATATAATGCACAGGCTAGTGTACAG
This sequence comes from Aquarana catesbeiana, assembly GCF_042186555.1. Lineage (NCBI taxonomy): Eukaryota > Metazoa > Chordata > Amphibia > Anura > Ranidae > Aquarana > Aquarana catesbeiana. The sequence continues at coordinate 417,829,278 of NC_133325.1, read as the reverse complement.
AGTACAACTAAAAATTGCCTAAAAAAATTACCCATTGCAGGTCTCCCTCTGGCAATCCCATATCCCTCATAGTACAGATCTGCCCCAACAGCCCCAATTCCCCACCCAGTACATATTTCCCCCCCAGAGCCCAAAACCTCTCTCAGCACAGACCCCTTTCTCCCAGCTTACCCCCACAGTACAGAGATTTCCAGTACACCCCCAGGCAACCCTCCCAGTACAGACCCCACTCCCACATAGATCCACCTTTCCAATCCAACTCTTTTGCTTGGTTTATTGATTTAGTGATCTATCTGTAATGTCCCTATTAAGTGTCACACAGACTGTACTGTATGGTGCTGCTGACTAGTGTCCCATTTGTACATGGCACATTTGCAGATAGATTTGTCTGTCAAACTCAATGCATTCTTTCAGTGGTGTTCTCCAAGGAAGGAGACTCTAAATTTTAAGTGTAGTTTTCTATAAAATAGCCAAGATGTTCTATGAGCATCTGCCAAAATGCCCATGTCCTCTCTTCAAACCTGGACAGGAATTTACAATCTGTCATAGAAAAATATATAATGCAGTGAAAGAAGTAATCATAGGCTTATGCAAGGAGCTTGGTAAATAGGGCTAGATAAACTATGTGCAGCAGCCTGTGGTATTAATCTTCTAATATAGAGTTACTGTTACATTGACATAATATTTATCAACACTATTTATTGTATAATGATACAGTCATTTCAGTTAATATATTGCATTAATCGCTAGATGAAGCTTTGCCCAATAATAGACCAGATTTGATTGCAAGAAATAAATTTATCATAATATTTTTCATGTTCCTCAAAGGCAGTGATGGAAATCTTGTGAGATAAAACCTTGAGATAAATGCAATAGAAAACCATTCCTAAATCACTGTGTTGTTAATGTTTCTAAACTGCAGTGGCAGCAATTTTTGCAGCATTAAGCAATAATTTAATCGGTTGTTACAAGCAGTATTTTGTTTTTCTTCTTATGTGCATTAAATCTAAATTCCAGCTTTTGTAAGTAACCATATGAAAGCTGAAACTATCAACTATATTTCATATTGAGACTTGTTCACTAAATTATGGAAATTGAAAGGGAGGTGTTGTCCTTTCAGATTTAAAAAATATAAATTCAGCTTCAAGAAATTTAACCATGTCCCTTCTGCTTAGCTAATGTAATCACCAAGTCAGAGTTCAATGAGCCGAAGGATGAAATGTATAAATAGCTGGGATAGATGCTTGTGAATATTGAAAACGAGGGTTAAGAACTGTGCATACCAAAGATACCCACACACATTAATGGTTTAGTCTCTGGATAATGCACAGTCTAGCAACCAAATGATCTTTCTAAGGAGATGATTGTGCTATACTAATGCAGAGGAGAGGTTGAGAGCTTCATAGACATTTCTAAATCTGGCCTTTTCCTGGGGAAAAACAGCAGCATCCTGGCTGATCAACTTGTCCCTAACATAGCTCAGCCAATGGATGTCTGCCATAGTAAGCTAAATCCTAAAGACATACAGATGTTTTCTGATCCAGATGTAAAAGACAGGGGCAGGCAAGCATTTTCTGATGTCCGAAACCTTAAAGTGGTTGTAAACCCCCTCCAAAACCCCCCCCAAAAAAAACCTGCAAAACGGACATGCCATTGCTTCAGTGCGCATGTGCCAATGACGTTGGCACATGCTGATACAGTGGGTACGTCCTAAACCGTACAGGTTTAGGATATATCCGCGGTAGCTACAGGTAAGCCTTATTTTAGGCTTACCTGTAGTCAAAAGTGGTTTAAAGGGTTTACAGTCACTTTAAAGCTGAACTCCAGATTTCTTTTCATTAGAACTGAATGGAATGATCAGTCCCAGCATAGATCAGTACCATGTTGCTCTGTTGTCTGCAGATCCCCTGATATTCTGGGTTTAGTTGTGGCTTTGTACCATGTGACATTCTGTATAGCCTGAGTCGCTTCCACAGTCACTTCCTACTGCATCTCTAGCCTAAAATACATCCCTCTATAATCTTTGAGACTGTGCAAACAAATGATGTAACTTCCTTCACAGCTCTGATTTTGGGTGGGATGGTTGAATACATCCTAATTAGCATTCAGTCCCACCCAGTCACAGCTACAGTAAGAGTCTAAACCTCCCAAATCCCAAGAAGGAAACCCCTTCATACACAATCTGTTCTGATAGCTAGCTGTGCTGCTGCTGGACATGATTGAATGAATCACAATTAGAATTCAGTCCTGCCCAGTTAAATATGCTAACCAGTGGGAAGTAGTTGTATAACCTCCTCATCACCTATTTTAACCCCTTAAATGCTGCAATACTGCACTGCAAACATGCACATTGTAGGCAATTGCATTGTGTCTGGCAGGCAGTAGTGCTCACCAAGCACAACAGGAGGTATAGTTCCCACCACAGCCATGAAGCAAAGTATAACAGTCGTGGCATGTGTTCACCTCTAGCCACTGCCCCTTCAGCTAAAGGGGGAGCAGTTGGGGGGGGGGGGTCGGTAAAACCTTGTGGTTGTGCTGCATTTTTACACCATTAATTTTAACAAGCTCTAATGCCCCGTACACACGGTCGGATTTTCCGATGGACAATGTCCGATCGGAGCGCGTTGTCGGAAATTCCGACCGTGTGTGGGCTCCATCGGACATTTTCCATCGGATTTTCCGACACACAAAGTTGGAGAGCAAGCATAAAATTTTCCGACAACAAAATCCGATCGCGTCAATTCCGACCGTGTGTGGCCTGTTCCGACGCACAAAGTGCCACGCATGCTCAGAAGAAATTCCGACACGGGACAGCTTGTTCTGGTAAACATAGCGTTCGCAATGGATACAGCACTTTCGTCACGCTGCAATGTTAAAAATGGTTTAATACAGCGCACTCTCTTCTTCTTTATAATGTGACAAGAATTAAGTAGTTTTGCTGCTCATATTCACACACACTTCTCACAAAATTTTATTTGTGTTTTTTTTATTGGGATTCCCTGAATATATTGTTATTAGTTGTCACATCTGACAGTTTTATATATTTTTTTTTTTTTTTGATTTTCAGCCTTTTTTTTTTTTTAATGTTTGGATTTTTTCCAAGGCTGATCTTTGTTCAATGTTATTTTTATTTTTACTCCAGAATATTTTTGTGTGTGTTTTGTGTGTCAAGTTACCCCAACACCATTGATATCTTTTATTATTTAATCTCAAGGAGATTGTTTGTTGTTGGTGTCCCTTGTTCATTTCACATTGTATATTTGAAATGTACCTGAATCCTCACAAACCAACTGTCATTTTTGAAGTAAAACACATAGGAGAGTATAATTCAAAACAAAAATCCTTTATTAAGGGATCAGAACCAAACAAAGAGGAAGGCAACACTGGATCAACAGCAGAAATTAGCGAAGCCTGGGACCCCCACGGCAGACATCAATTCTTCAACATCAAAATTGGTGGCCTGAGGAGTCCATATCTAAGGGAGGGCAGTCTGGTCCGGGATTCACAGAGATCCGGATAGCAGCAGATGACATCTGTGTCCCCAGGCTGTGGTACCACAAGAGGCTGCATCTTTTGGCCGACCAGACTGAACCCAGGGCAATCACTGTCTGGTCTTCCTTCCACGCTTCCTTCAGGGCTGTGGCTGTGCAGTTGGAGATGTGGCAGGAGGAGGAGTAGGACCTTGAGGAAGAGGAGGACTGGGGGGACCTGGAGGAGGACTGGGAGGACCTGGAGGAGAGGGAGGAGGAGGAGGAGGACCTGCAGGAGGAGGAGGAGGACCATCCCAAAGATGTGTGTGAGGTGTAATTTGGCCCCTCATACCTTTCTCCAGAGCCTCCGATATGAGGGCCTCACACAAGACTTTTTGGCCCTCCTCCATCCTCTGCATTTTATAGGCTATGAAGGCAGCAATGTTCTCCTGCATGGTGTGGGGTGCTCCCAGGACCTCTGTAGCCCTCCAAAAGAATGCTATAGCAGCCTCCTCTAGGGTACTCCTCCTACTGCCACTTTCTCTTTTCAGGGGGGGTGGAGGGACCTGCAGATCAGCCAGCCGACTCGGCCCGGCCACCTCCTGGCTGAGACTTCCCTGTGTATGAAAAAGGGACATAGTTGTAATGTTTTGCATCATCAATCACAATCCTAAATTAGTACTCCCAACTAACATCTAGTTAACATCATTGATTGGAGAAGCAGAAATATTTAGAGGAATGCTATACCTGGCTCAATCTGGGCTCCTCCACATGTGGCCTGGAAGGCCCAGGTTGGGCGTCAGAAGCCTCAGCCGGGGGGGAAGGAAGCGTGGAAGGAAGACTGGAGAGGGATGACCTGGGTTCAGTCTGGCCTGCCAGAAAATGCAGCCTGTCGTAGTACAACATCCTGGGGACATAGATGTCATCTGCTGCTCCGGATCTCTGTGAATCCAGGACTTTCTTGCGCTCCCTCAGATATGTGCTCCTCAGGCCACCAATGAAAATCTTTAAATAAGGGATGTCTGCCGTGGGGATCACCTGCTTCACAATTTCACACAATTGCTCCAGTGCTGCCTTCCTCTTTGCTTGGTTCTTGAAATGGGGGTGGGTAATCTCCCACAGACAGGGCAGCTCACTTAGCATCTCTACGAATACTGACATGAAGTCATTGTCTTTCATTAAGATATCCATGTTCACTGCAAGACACAACACAAGACAAAGCCTAATGTCAGACAAAACTCTCCTAATCTTGTTACAATATAGGCCTCAATCTAGAAGCAGTATAGGCACAAGTTTGTCTCTTACCTTCGTTCTTACGATCGGCGCGTCCAATGCTCCTTCCTCCGCTCACAGATCGTACGTAATACGCACGCGTGTTACGCTTTATACACACTGCGCATGCGTGTAACTCCGCCCGCCCCTGACGTTCTTTCTAGTCTATTCCCCGCCCCTTTTCGTTCGGCGCAGTGGGTGAAGAGCATGATGGCGGAGTTACAGCAGGTGCATGCTAATTCTAGCAACGAGGAGGAGGAGGAGGAAAGCCCGGATCCAGGCACGTCCCGATCCAGAAGGAGACGTTTTAAGGCCACAAATATGTCGTTTGGGGAGATGTTGGAGATGGTCGACATCATGAGGAAGTCCGACTATGACAGAAAATATGGGCCTTACCCCAACCCCAACATCCGAAAGGCCAAGATCATGGCGAAAGTGGTCAGGAGTCTTGAGAGGAATTTCGGGGTACGAAGATCGAAAGATCAGCTCAGGAAGCGGTGGTCGGACCTGAAGTTGAGAGAGCCAGAGCAGTACTGAAAGATCCGGAGAGTGCTGCAAAAAAGTAAGTAGTTGTGCTGTGTTCCTATTCTTTCTGTCTTTAGTCCGTTCGTTCTGCTCCTTATGCTTTTATTAATTGTAACGTTTAAAAGGGCAACTTTAATGTTCATGGGCCCATTATTCGTTCGTATCAAACATTTTTCTTTCGGCCTCTAGAACACCATTGTTTAGGCCATATGCATTTTCCTACATTTTTTTGGGCCTACTTGGATGCCAAATATTTGTTTGTGTAGATGGGTTTGTTACTAGAATGAAATGCCAACTAGATTGTGTGTAAGGAGAGGACACTGAGCAGCTGTTTTCACATCTGGACACTGGAGCACTAGTGTGGGACCCCAGAACACCATTTTTATTAGGGGGGGCACACAGGTGCTCCAGTGTATACTATAGGGGGGGCTACATCTGTGAAGCTTGTACCAAACAGGTAAAGTATTGCAGCTTGACAAAGGCCAATAAAAAATATACATCTTGGAACTCTGCTAAAATAGACAATTGTACCCCACTTCCAAGCAATGTTTCCTAGTTCTAGTTCTGCCATCAAATATCTGTGTGCTAAATATACCATTTTTGTTTTACTTAGGGGAGAAAAGACTGGGAGGACACCCCTCATCCCAGGAGAACACAGACCCCACACCTCTGGAAGAAGGGGAAATACCGCAAACACAAGAAGCTGAGCAGGAGGAAGAAGACGATGTGGTGGAGATTGGCACCACAACAGGTGAGTGTCTGCGACCACAGGCTCAGGTAAAAGAGATGGATGGTGGCAGATTTTTGATTTTGATTTTTGTTCTTTATCTCTTTTTAGGTAATCGTGATGTTGTGGATCCAGAACGTTTCACATCTGAAAGTGCACAGATACTGATGGGGGAGATCATGGGGTGTAATCTCGAATTGCACAACATACAGCAACAAATCAGTGATGTTATTAAAAAAAATAATAACATCATTGATGTTTTGGGGCGAATTTAAACATCACAAAATCACCTGTTTTCTTGTGGTCCAATCTTGCAAAAATTTTTTCAATGTTTAGAAAAGCCAGATTTGGAGGATGCACACAGTGTGCCAACATGTGCTATCTGCCATCACGGGAGATCAATGGACGCGTTTTGGGGGTGCAACCCGTTCCTCAATTATAAAGTCGCGTTGAGGAAGGGCTTGCTCCCCCAAAACACGTCCCTTGATCCCCCCTGATGGCAGATAGCACATGTTGACATTCGTAAATTGGTGTGCATCTTCCAAATTTGGCTTTTCCAAGGGTGAGTTCCCCCCATCTGAACGCTATATCAAACCCAGTTCCTAAATACTGATGTCTGATATAGCCTTCAGGTTTTACCATATGTGAACTTTGTAAGTTCAAGTTTTTTGGCTTTCTTGTTGGTTTTACACAGGCCTGTTTTATCTGAAATGGATATTTCGAGTTTTGATAATGCTACTGCAAAAATTGTTATACAACAAACATGTTGGTTTGTTTTAAAAACCTTTCGTAAATGCACGTGATTGTGCAGGTATAAAAAAGTGGCTTACTCAAGAATGTGTGGATTATTGTGTCAACACTACAAGAATTGCTGTTTTATGCAAAAATGGGGGTTATTTCCTAAGGGCAAATACACTTTGCACTACAAGTGCAGGTTCAGTGCAGTTGCAAGTGCACTTGTAGTGAAATGTGTTTTTGCATTTAGGAAGTACCAGCCAACACTGTTTTTTATAAGGTTACCCAATCACGACATTTTCTGCACTCAACACATTTCTGTCAGGGTCAGCTAAAACAAACAAAAGCAGTAAATGTCCACAAAGAATTTCTTTTGGTTGTTTTTTATTTGAAAAAGGTTTCACAGATTGTCTGGCATATTGATAGCCCCCCTACCCGCAAAGAACTCCAGGTAGCGTAACCGGACATCATGGGCACTCAGGGAGGGCAAGCCAGGACAGCCACTTTCAAGCGCCGTCAGTGTTGATGGATTTGGGATTCTGGCCTCAGGCCCAACTGAGCCAGCATAGTTGGCTGAATGTTTTCTTAAAAAATTATGGAGAACACAGCAGGCAAGTATTATATGGTTCAGTTTATACTCCGCCATATGGATGGGTGTCAGAAATAATCGGAACCGGCTGGCCAGGATTCCAAATGTGTTCTCCACCACTCTTTGGGCTCTGGCCAGCCGGTAATTAAAAACCCTCTGTTCCGGGGTGAGGGTCCTCATCGGGAATGGCCGCATCATGTGGTCCCCCAGCGCAAATGCTTCATCAGCAACGAACACAAATAGGAGACCTTCAACATTGTCCTCTGGAGGTGGCAAGTCCAAGCTGCCATTCTGGAGACGCCTGTAGAACTCCGTCTGGGCGATCACTCCACCATCGGACATCTGGCCATTCTTCCCCACGTCCACATACAGGAAATCGTAATTAGCCGACACCACCGCCAACATCACTATACTATTAAACCCCTTGTAATTATAATAGTACGACCCCGAGTTGGGTGGTGGGACGATGTGGACATGTTTCCCATCAATTGCCCCTCCGCAGTTAGGAAAGTCCCACCGCTGGGCAAAGTGGGAGGCCACAGTCTGCCATTCCTGTGGCGTGGAAGGAAACTGTTGAGGAAAAAACAATAAACATTACTATTTTTTCACAGAAACATGGCAAGCAGATTAGACACAAACATTATGGGGCAACCTCCAGATAGCATTTATTAAGGGGAATTTCACAACAACAAAGTATAAGGTACACCTATCATATTCCCCCTCCCCCCCTCATGGGCCATTTCTAACATTATAGGGGGGGGGAACTCTTCACTTCATTGAGAGATGAATGCCTAAATAATGGGTATTACTTGGAACAGACCCTACTTAGTTACACTATTGGCAGACCACTGGACAGGTAAGAAGTGTCATAATACAAAGATATAAATACACACTGTACACATTTGAGCACATTTGAACATTCTGCTATTACCTATCAAGATAATAATAGGATACAAGAACTTTAAACAGTACCATTGGAAAGTATACAGGCAGGCCCTTGCACTACATGCTTTGGGGAATTCATCCATAAATCTCACCAGTAAAGAGGTGGGTATAGTGTGTATGGGTTTGGCAAAGTCAGCAGATAGATGATTGAGGATAGAGAATTGGGATCAGCTGACTTAGCAGTTGGGGGAGGGAGGGTTACAAAAAATTTGGGGACACCACAAAAAAAAGCCTCTTGTACTCTGCCTGAATTTAAATCAAAAATAACATTTCCAAACATTTTAGGGGGTGTTTGGGGTAAAGCACTACTATGGAGCTGATAAAATACATTGTTAAGTGACTACATGAGGTGAATATAGGGCAGGAGACACCATGCTGGAGAGGTTATTGAAGGGCAAATATGTATGAAGGACATAAAATAATAATTACATAAAAATCCAGCATGCATGAGGACAAAGGGGACATTCACAGCATATTACAATCATGGTAATTAGGGAATGAGGAAAGAAATACAATATATTATCAAACATTCAATACAATAAAATGGGATATAAAAGGATAAAAATCTTACCTTCATATATTCCTTCTGCGGGACCTGGATAATGGCAGAACAGGTCTCTGGGATAATGATCCCCAGAGCCTGGGGGAGATGCCTGTCGAGAACTTGAGGTCCTGCAGGCTTCTCCCTGTGGCCAAATACCGCAAGGTAGCGACCAACCTCTGCTCCGCAGTGATGGCTTGCCTCATGCAGGTATCCTGCCTGCTGATATAGGGGGTCAGTGAAGCCAACAAACGGTGAAATACAGGGTCCGTCATCCTGAGAAAGTTCCTGAAATCATCAGGATTATTCTCACGGATCTCACGGAGCAAAGGCATATGACAGAACTGGTCACGCTGAAGCAACCAATTCTTGGTCCATGAACTCCTCCCCACCCTGTTCATGGACTGGACTTGTGTCAAGGTCAGGACCCCAACACCAAGCCCCCGCACAGCACGAACTCTACGAGGAGTACGCATACAAAACATGGCTAGAAAACGGTCGGCTGCTCAGAACGAAGTAACAGAACGCACTGAAGAACAGCAAGGCCTGTGAAGAGCGACCTGAAAACCAGTAACGAACGAACAAGAATACAATGACTGCTTAAAGTCACGCGGAACTTGCTTGCACGCACTGAAGAGCAGATACAAACCCACAAGCACAAACTGAACGGCAGAAAACGATCTGAAAGCCACGAGTCTGAAAAAGCGCGAATCGTCTCTCACCAAACTTTTACTAACACGAGATTAGCAAAAGGAGCCCAAAGGGTGCCGTGCTTGGTTCTGAACCGGCCTTTTCTAGTCTCGTCGTACGTGGTGTACGTGACCGCGTGGTTGTCGATCGGAAATTCCGACAACTTTGTGCGACCGTGTGTAGGCAAAACAAGTTTGAGCCAACATCCGTCGGAAAAAATCCTAGGATTTTGTTGTCGGAATGTCCGAACAAAGTCCGACCGTGTGTACGCCCTATAAGACTGCAATGATTCTAGTATGGTAGGTGATCTATTGTGTCTAAGGCCCCATTCACATTATGTGTATAGAAGGAGTGGGCATTTCTGCTCACAAAAAATTTAGTGTGTTTGGTGACTACACATACATTTTACAACCAAAGTTTTGTGTGTGACTAAATTGAGTTTTGTGTGTGCAAACACTATATACACATTACAAGTCATGTTTTTAACAAAGACACATTGCTTTATCTATATTAAAAAGAATGAGATCAGAGAAGGAAACCATGACCATGTGATCAGTCTTATATTTGTCTGCCCTTTATAGCAAGAATAGCATATTCCTTGTCCAAGAGATTGTTTGTAAGGTTACACTTCCTGCTGTACAGCACTCTGTTCACTGCAGAGAGGAATGGCGTGATTGGTAAGAGCAGAATTCCAATACTCTCATTTCACCACCCACAAGTAGGCCCAGAATCACCCACAGTAACCCAAGGACCCACACACATCACTCCCAGAACTGCTACAAGTAACTCCCATAGCCTGCCCTGAAACTACAGAGACTCAAAGGATCATAGGACATGTAGTATCAAGACTAGAAAAGGAATGAATCAGGAAGTCCGAGAAATTTGAAATTTAACCAGGAGAAGGAGTGACATCACAGACACAGAAACTTGCTTTATACAGCTAAAGGAGGTAAGTTGCACATAATCTAAAACTGGGTTTGTGATTCATTTACATGCACATTGCATCTGTTGTTTTGGGAGGGAAAATCTGGAGTTCTTCTTTAAAGCGTAACTCCACTTTTGTTGAGAAAAAACATTCCCCGCTGTGTGATCTACAGTATTTTTGTAAATATTTTATTCTATCTTTTCATGTGACAACACTGAAGAAATGACACTTTGCTACAATGTAAAGTAGTGAGTGTACAGCTTGTATAACAGTGTAAATTTGCTGTCACCTCAAAATAACTCAACACACAGCCATTAATGTCTAAACTGCTGGCAACAAAAGTGAGTACACCCCTAAGTGAAAGTGTTCAAATCGGGCCCAATTAGCCATTTTCCCTCCCCGGTGTCATGTGACTCGCTAGTGTTACAAGGTCTCAGGTGGGAATGGGAAGCAGGTGTGTTAAATTTGGTGTTATAGCTCTCACTCTCTCATACTGGTCACTGGAAGTACAACATGGCACCTCATGGCAAAGAACTCTCTGAAGATCTGAAAAAAATAATTGTTGCTCTACATAAAGATGGTCTAGGCTATAAGAAGATTATCAAGACCCTGAAACTAAGCTGCAGAATGGTGGCCAAGGCCATACACCAGTTTAGCAGGACAGGTTCTACTCAGAACAGGCCTCGCCATGGTCAACCAAAGAAGTTGAGTGCACGTGCTCAGCATCATATCCAGAGGTTGTCTTTGGAAAATAGATGTATGAGTGCTGCCAGCATTGCTGCAGAGGTTGAAGGGGTGGGGGTTAACCTGTCAGTGTTTAGACCATACGTTGCACACACTGCATCAAATTGGTCTGCATGGCTGTCATTCCAGAAGGAAGCCTCTTCTAAAGATGATGCACAAGAAAGTCAACAAACATATTGCTGAAGTAAAGCAGACTGAGGACATGGATTACTGGAACCATGTCCTGTGGTCTGATGAGACCAAGATAAATGTATTTGGTTCAGATGGTGTCAAGCGTGTGTGGCAGCAACCAGATGAGGAGTACAAAGACAAGTGTGTCTTGCTTACAGTCAAGCATGGTGGTGAGAGTGTCATGGTCTGGGGCTGCATGAGTGCTGCCGGCACTGGGGAGCTATAGTTCATTGAGGAAACCATGAATGACAACATGTACTGTGACCTACTGAACCAGAGCATGATCCCCTCCCTTCAGAGACTGGGCCCCCGGGGCAGTATTCCAACATAACGACCCCAAACACACCTCAAAGGTGAACACTGCCTTGCTAAAGAAGCTGGGGGTAAAGATGATGAGCTGGTCAAGCATGTCTTCAGACCTAAACCCTATTGAGCATCTGTGGCGCATCCTCAAATGGAAGGTGGAGGAGCGCAAGGTCTATAACATCCAACAGCTCCATGATGTGGTCATGGAGGAATGGAAGAGGACTCCAGTGTCAACCTGTGAAGCTCTGGTGAACTCCATGCCCAAGAGGGTTAAGGCAGTGCTGGAAAATAATGGTGGTGACACAAAATATTGACACTTTGGGCCCAATTTGGAAATTTTCACTTAGGAGTGTATTCATTTTTGTTGCCAGCAGTTTAGACATTAATGGCTGTGTTTGAGTTTTTTTGAGGGGACAGCAAATTTACACTGTTATATAAGCTGTACACTCATTACTTTACATTGTAGCAAAGTGTAATTTCTTCAGTGTTGTCACATGAAAAGATATAATAAAATATTCACAAAAATGTGAGGGGTGTACTCACTTTTGTGAGATACTGTATGTACATTGCAAGGATTATACCAACCTTTGTTGCAGATTCCTACCTTTTGTTATTCTGAAGAAATCACTGTTTGTTCCTCTGTGCTGAGTGAGTCTAATCGGGGTGGTTTCATAATTATTAATCAGCTGTGCAGTTGGGAGTACATTTTTGTTGCAGGAGATGTCTGAAATCTGACTTGTATCTTAGGCAGGCTTTGTTATTTTTTTCCCCAGGAAAGTGGAGTTAACGTTTAAGCACTTGCCATTAATGCATAGTGCTAGAGATAACAGTTAGAGCCTTGAAGTCATATACATTTTAAAGTGAACCTGAGTTTTCCCCATATCAGAAAAATGCAGCCTGTTCCAGGCTCTGAGCCTAGAATGGCTAAAAGCAGGGAAGCAACTGCAAATCTTCAATTCCATAATGCAGTTTTGTATTTAAAATGTAAATACTATATAACAGAGTATGTTAAAGTTCAATTGTATGCCTAGTTAAAACATTTTTTTCTAGTTTTAGATAAAGCAGAGAATGGTAAGAAGCCCTGATAAGCTTTGCTTGCTGTTTGTGTTCATGCTGGTGAGATTCACCATTTCTGCTTGTCCTGGTGACCATCATCACTGGGACAGAAAGTGCTGGGAAATCCAACATTTTACAGCAGTCATTCGGAAAAGAGATAAGGGGAAATCTTCCAACGCACACCTATTCCTGTGACAACTAATAGGGGGATTCCCCTCATTTTGGAGAGAATTACCTTCACTTCTCCCAAATAAGATGACGATTTGTTGACTTCCATCATCCAATTACGTGCAATTAAAAATTCTGTTTCTTTTTCCTTGCATATGCGTAGGTATTCTTTACACAGTGAAACTTCACCACATTCACTAACATCTTGTGCAAATTCCCTTGGAAAATGCAATTTCCCTTTAAAATTTAACAGCATATTTACCTTTAAAAGAGAAGCATGGAGTTAGGAAAAAATGTATACTTTTTTTTTTTTTTTTTTTTCCATAAAAGTTTTTATTGTGAACAAATGTTGTTACACAGTTTTTACAAACAATAGGTGGATAGACAACATGAATCATATTAACATGACTTATTTCACTACAGTAAAGCGAATCAGATATATGTTCAACTGTAAATCAAACAGACGTATAAAAGGGTAAGAAAGCCTCGAATTTGAGGCTTACCTCATCATCTGAGATCAGGAATCATCTTGAGCAGGAGTATCACCTTGAGTATGGCTTCAGAAATTAGGGGCTAATTGGAGGAATGGTCGAGTGTAGTTAACTATGAGTCCGCATGTTTGTTCCTGATCATGTGTGGAAGTGTCGGGCTTGTAAAGTGGGGTCTGTCTGTATGGTGAGTTAGTCTCGTCGGTTTTTGAATGTGAGGATTAGATGGTGAATTATACACCAAAGTTAGGGTAGTCATGGGAGTAAGTAGATGGTTATCGTCGTCAGTTCAGTTGGGGTATGGGTATAGAAAGGGGGATAGACATAGACGTGAATGGGATTGAGGGATAAAGTGAAAGATAGAAGTAAGTGGGGGAGGGAGGGAACTGGGGTATCCCCTCCCCAGTCTCCACCGGGCTTCAAGAGCATGGATGTTTTCGTGGGCGGATCCCTGTCTGAAGGGGGATTCCCCCCGGGATCCGCATTAAAGCGGGAGTGAGCGAATCAGCGAGTTTTGATGAATAGGTGTGTGTCTCAAAGGTGTTATTTGGCTTGTTTCAGTCAGTCGTTGTGGGAGAATTCGGGACGAATTGGCCTCATAATGGAGGTATATCTCTCTGTAGTGCAGAAGTGGGTCCAACATGCCCACGTTCGGGAGTATTTAGAAGGCGTATCTTTTGCAGTGTGGATTAATTCCTCCATTTCAGCCACTTTGCCCACACGGGAGGACCATTCAGACATAGTTGGGATACAGGGGGATCTCCAGTGGGCTGAGATGCATAATTTGGCTGCGTTGATCATATGTATTCCCAGAGACTTTCTGTATGTGTGGGCTGAAGTGGAGGAATGGTGGAGAATGAGTCTGGCAGGAGTATAGTCCAGGGGGTATGTGGTTACCTGGGAAGTGATGTCATGAACCTGTTTCCAGAAAGTCTGGAGAAGAGGGCAGGACCACCAGATGTGTAGAAATGTGCCTATATCATTGAGGCATCTCCAACATTTGTTTGACGTGTCAGGAATAAATTTGTTTAGTAATTCAGGTGTACGGTACCATCGGGCTAGGGTTTTGTAATTATTCTCTTGTATTGTGACATTAAGGGAGCCCTTGTGTGCTATTGTGAAAATTCGTTCCCAGTTCTCTTCCGCTAGGTCTATTTGAAGATCTCTTTCCCAAGCCTGGCAAGCTTTGGTATCTTTGGGGGAAGTCATGGCAAAGAGCATGGAGTGGGTATTTGCAATCACGTGTTGTTGCGGTGTGGTTTGGGAGCATAAATTTTCAAATGGGGTTAAGTTTCTAGATACAGAGGCGTTTCGGTGTGTTGTAAGAAAATGGCGAATCTGGAAGTAGGTCCATAGCGGGAGGGGTTCGCCTCCTGAATTTGTGGGAAGTGCATCACGGTTTATGAAATTACCATCTCTAAAGAAGTGTTGGGCTAGTATGTCTTTGTGTGGCCAAGTATCTTTAAGGAAGGTGTTGGACATCCCCGGGACAAAGGCTGGGTTAAGACGGATAGGCGTAAGGGGTCCAGGGTTAGAGGAGATTTTGAATTTTTTACATACTTCCCTAAAGCTCCTGAGGGTAGCCTCTATTAGGGGGTGTTCTTTTAGGGTTTTGGGAATGTGGCATTGGAGAATCCAAGGGGTGCTTCTAATGGGCAAGTGTGAGAAAGAGCCTTCTAGTCTCACCCAGTCCTTAACCCCTCCGTGTACTGCCCAGTCTACAATTCTTCCCAGATGGCAAGCTCTGGAATAGTTCTGCAAATTTGGTAGCCCAATACCCCCTTTGTTTTTGGGTTTCGAGAGTTGGGTGTAGCTTATCCTAGGACGCTTGTGTTTCCAGAGAAACTTTAGAGATTGTTGTTTGATTGTGTGAAAGAAAGCTGCAGGGAGTTTGATGGGTATTGTTTGTAGCAGAT
Source organism: Aquarana catesbeiana (assembly GCF_042186555.1). Lineage (NCBI taxonomy): Eukaryota > Metazoa > Chordata > Amphibia > Anura > Ranidae > Aquarana > Aquarana catesbeiana. The sequence goes on along the minus strand of NC_133325.1, from coordinate 417,814,010 downwards.
ATAGGACACGCGGGAGCACATTCATCTTTAGGATGGCCGCTCGACCGAACCAAGAAAAATGGGGTTTGTCCCATCTGCGTAGGTCCTCGGAGATTGTGCGAATCAGCGGGGTGAAATTTTTAGAGTACAAATCCGACAGGTGTGTGGTCAATTGGATTCCCAGATAGGTGATGGCGTTTTGTTTCCAGACAAAGGGAAAATTATCTTGGCATTGGGAGACTAGGTCTTTCGGGAGGGATATGTTGAGGGCATGGGATTTTGAGAAGTTAATCTTTAGGTTGGATATTTGTCGAAATAGGTCAAAATCTCTGAGGAGGTTTGGGATCGAGGTAAGTGGGTCACTTAGAAATAGCAGAATGTCATCGGCAAACGCCGCTATTTTATACGTATGTCCTTCAATGGGAATACCCTTGATATTCTCGTTCGATCGCAGGCAACGTAATAGGGGTTCTAGAGTTAAAATAAAAAGAATAGGGGACAATGGACATCCTTGTCTCGTTCCATTCCGGACGGAGAAGGCGTCTGACAGGCGGCCGTTGACTTTGACTTTTGCTGTTGGTGTGGTGTATAGGGACATAATTAAGTTGAGCATTCGGTTCTGTAAACCTAGGTGGCGTAAAACCGCCCCCAGGTAGTCCCAGGCCAGCCTGTCAAACGCCTTCTCAGCATCCAGGGATAGAAAGAAGCCTCTTTGTTTTTGGGAAGTTAGCCAATGGTTTAAGTTAATTGCCTTGATGGTGTTGTCCCTGGCCTCTCTGCCAGGGACAAATCCAACCTGGTCTTTCTCTATTATTGTAGGAAGGAGGGGAAGGAGTCGGTTTGCTAAAATTTTAGCAAATAATTTAAGATCTACGTTGAGTAGGGAGATTGGTCTGTAACTAGTGACTGAAGTGGTATCCTTTTCCCCCTTGGGATGACCGTCATATGCGCTTCAAGTAGTCTGTGAAAAGGTAACTTTGATGAGGTTAAGGAGTTGAATGTCCTCAGAAACGGGGCTGAGAGTATGTCCATAAAGGTCTTATAATAATGTGCTGAAAAGCCGTCTGGGCCTGGGCTTTTGTCCGTTTTTAGTTGTTTAATCGCTCTCTTAAGTTCCTCTTCGGATATGGGGTTGTCTAAATCGCAAGCTTCTTCTCGGGGTATGGGTTTGGGGCTGAATTTTTTGAGGAAGTCTGTGATAATGGCTTTTCTCGAGGTTTGGCCTACAGTTGTTTCGGGTTGCTGAGGTATGTTATAAAGTTCTGTGTAGTAGCGTTCAAATTGAGATGCTATGTCTGCGGAGTTTGAGCTTGAGTTACCTAAAGGGTCTTTTATGGTGTGGATGTTGGTGCTAGCTTTTTTAGATTTTATCGCTCTGGCTAGTAGCTTCCCGCACTTGTTCCCCTGTTCGTAAAATAGCTTTTGATTTAATATAAATTTGCGTCGGGTTTTGCGGTTGAGAACTTCCAACAGAAGTTTCCTGGTTTGAGTAAGTTCTAGGTATGTGTCTTGTGATTGAGATTGCTTGTGAAGTATTTCTAGTCTCTTTATTTTGTTAGTTAGTTCCCTTAAAGTTATTTGTTGTGTCTTTTTCCGGTTGGCCTGAAGTGTGAGAAATTCCCCTCGGATGACGCACTTATGTGCCTCCCAGAGGGATAGGGGTGCTGTTTCGGGATTATCATTTTCCCTGAAGTGATTGCTCAGGCTGGTGCGGATATGATTAGTGTCAATTTCTGAAGTAAGGAGAGATGGATCAAGACGCCATATCTTTGTGACCAAGTTTCTTTCCGGGAAGGAAAGGGAGAGGGTGATCGGGTGGTGATCTAAGATGAGTAGGGGTTCAATGGTAGCAGATTTTAGGAAGGGGAGATCTTTTTGGGAGAGGAACAGGTAATCTAGCCTAGAGTACCTATTGTGGGGTGCGGAGAAAAAGGAGTAATCTTTCCCATTCGGGTGTAGGGTACGCCATGTGTCGTGTCCTGGATTTGTATCTTAATTTGTCTCATTGCTCTGTAAGGTAGGGTGGAAGACCCCGATGAGGAATCTAGGATGGGCTGAAGTGTCACATTAAAATCGCCTCCAAGGATTGTAATCCCAGCTTGAAAGCCTGCAAGGGTGGTTGCGATAGAACGGAAGAAGCTGACCTGGGCAGTATTGGGGCTGTATATGTTTGCTAAAGTGACCGTCCGATTATGGATGGTTCCCTTTAGGAATATATAGCGGCCCTCTGGGTCTACTAGGGAATCTATCAGTTGCCATGGAAGATTTTTAGAGAGCAAGATTGAGACCCCTTTTGTTTTGGCTAGAGGGTTTGTAGCATGGAAGGAGGTAGGGAACCTGCGGCTTGCTAGTTTAGGGGTATTGTTCGTGCGAAAGTGGGTTTCTTGCAGAAATACTACATCTGCTTTTAATTTACTCATCATACTGAGGATTTGGCTACGCTTCTCAGGGATATTTAGTCCTTTGACATTTTGAGAGACTACTTTGAGCGTGTTGTGTTGCGTAGTAGAATGTAGGTAGTCCATGGTAGTTGGGTATAGTCTAGTTGGTGTATTAGGTATGGGGAGGGGGTGCAATTTGCCGATGTGGCCGATGTGGGTGAGTGTAATCCGTGGAGAGTGGTACGCTCTTCAAAGGTATTTAAGCATTACAGTGAGAAATGCTACGGTGGAGACTAGGGAGGGGGAGAAACACAGATATATAAAGGGAGGAGGGGGAAGGGGGGGAAAGAGAGCGTATAGAAAGGGGGGGAGTTGGGAGAGAGGGGGGGAGAAATTAGTCAAATGGGATTTAGTATCGGGGAGTAAGATGTACTTACCGGAGGTAAACGTAGTCCAGCTACCTTACCCTGTTATGGGTTGAAACGTCCGGTGTGGGTCAACTAGGATAGTCACTGTCCTGTTGTGTGGAGGGGTGGAAGGTGCTCGAAGAAAGGTTTGAAGGATGTTCTGTCCGTGGGAGGTCGTCCTGGGTCTAATTCGACTTGTATGGAGGGAGCCTGCTTACGTATCAAGGGGAGAATGTGTGGTTAAAGATCTCAGATTGATGATGTAATAATAATAACAATCATTAATATAGACAATTGAAACTTTGAACTTTAAACTTTAAACTATATTTCTAGGAATATTCTCGCTACGTTAGGAAACATGGGGAGGTCGCCTCCTAAACAGCAAGTGCCATGGCACAGGAAGAGTGGCGTTGCTAAACCATCTATAGATATATCTTAGAAATAATACTGATACTAGTAGCAGCAATAATCTTAAGGATAGGTTAGGTTTAGTGCAAAGTATGATCCCTTGATAAATATGGAGGCTATATGGGGGCGTGAGGTGGCGCAGCCTCAAGAGGCTAGCTCGCTATAATTTGGGGGTGTATTTGGCTATGGGGGGGAGAATAAATAAGGATCCATTGATGTTTAAGTGTAGGGATTAGTCTAGGTGTGGTCTCGTGACCGGGTTAGGATAGAGCTGTACCTCGGTCAGTTGCTCATTTCCAAAGTGGTCTATAATTGTTCCTGGCAAAATGTAGCAGTATATTAGATATGAAGTGTTCTTTAGTAGGTATTAAATTTACGGTACAAAACTCAGCGGCTATAGCCCTAGAGTGGTTAGTTTAGTACAACCCGCCCATCAGTAGGAAGCTCATCCCCCATGGACGCCCCTGGCGAGTGTAAAGCTAGTGAGAGTGTGCCGGGTAGGGAAAGAGCCCTTTTCCATGCGGGATGAGCCCCCCTTCTTCCCAATAAATATATCAAGACATTCAGCATAATTATGTTCAAAGGCAAGAAATAAAGTTGATGGAAAACACAAGGGGGAAAAAAAGAAAAAAGAAAAAGGAGAGAACTCTAAAAGTATCTCGGAGCACGGTGGAATACCGTGATTTGAGCATCTAACTTGTATTGGTTTCCGAAGTTCAGTTCGTCTCTTCGTTGCGTCGTCTTCAATCTGGAGAAGGTACCTGAAAATAGGGGGGGGTTGGGGTGGGTAGGGAAGTGGGAGGAAGGGGAGAGGGGGAAATGGCGAGGGGAGATCCCAGTAGTGTTGAGAGCTGTGGTGGATGACACCATATTGAAGGGGGGGTCCATCTCGAGCATCCAGTCCTGGGCTCAGTAAAGGCTGGCAGTTGAGTAAGGGTGTTGGTAGCTTGTGCGATGGCCTGTTGTTCAGCCAGACAATATTCCACTGGTGCTGTATGCGGCTTGCGTTCTGGTACTTAGGAGGGTAGATTGAGTTCTGTTGGGGTCTGTGGAAGAGGGATATTTCCCCGGGAAGGATGTCTTGGAGTTGAATTGATGTGGAGGTATATAGCGCGGGATCTTCATGGGTTTCTAAACTTGTAGGAATGTGTCATTGTCTATCTGTATCTGGTGGATTCAGTTCGGGTCAGGTTTGAAATAGGCCGCTGTCGGGTGGATTTCAAGTATCGGTCGGTTCGTTGTTCTGTCTTAATTCAATGGCCCTGGAACTTGGGTTGGGGTGGCGACCTGAGAAAGACTGCAACTCTGAACATGAGTTGTACTGTTTTCAAGCATTTGGACAGGATTGATTAAAGCTGATCTGGCCTAGCCCGCCTGTGGGCTGGAGACGCTGTTGGACTTTGTCGGTCTCTGTCCAGCTGATCCCTCTGAGGAAATGGTCTTGGAGAGGATGATCTGCGCCTTCTAATGTGGAATTCATCTCTTACCTGGATAGCTTCCATGGAGTTGGTTCTTTGGAGCTGGGGGGAGCGAAAAGCTCTATACCAGTCCGGGAGTTCGATGAATGGTATCTGGAGAGTGTTGCAGAACCCCCTGAGATCTTCCGGGACTTTCAGATTGGCAGTGCGTCCAGCATATGTTGCAGACAGGCAGAAGGGAAATTTCCAGCGATATTGGATCCCTTTTTGGCGTAGTAGGTCGAGCAGCGGGTGCAGGTCTCTTCTGTTTTGTAGGGTTATGGGGGATAGATCCTGAAAATTTTTTATTTCTGCACCCTGGTACATTAAGCTGCGGCGCTCTCTGGCTCTTCTCAGTATGTCTTCCTTCAGTCTGAAATTTATTAAGCAACATATCACGTCTCTGGGAGGGTCTGAATCTCTGCCTCTGGGTTTAAGAGCTCTGTGTAGACGCTCATACTCAATGGGGGTCTCAGGGGGTCTTCCCAGTAAATCATTGAAGATCTGGATTGTGGCCTGTATGATGTGATTCTGCTCAACGGACTCAGGTATGCCTCTTACCCTTACATTATGGCGGCGTCCGCGATTGTCCAGATCCTCCATATGTCTGTGTAAATCTCTGAGCTGGCTGTTGTATATCTGAGATGAATGCTGTAGCTGTTGTAAGGCAGCATCATGGCAGGTGGTGGTTGTTTCTAGTTCATCAATTCGCATGTGCATCGATTGAATATCCCTCCTGAGATCTGTAAAGGCAGCAGCAAAGGAGTCTTTTATATCTGTTGCCACCGACCTGAGATCACTCATGTTAAGTGGTCGGGTAGCAGATGGGCTCTCTGCACGCTGTGAGCTTCTCCTGGCAGGGCTGAGGCTTGAGGCGCGGGTTCCGGAGTAGGCCGGAGATGAAGCCAGGGCCTCGCGTGATCGCGGCCGGAAGATTTCTGGGATGTTGTGTCCGGAAAGCGGATCCGTGCCCCTAGGGGATCGGGACCGGGACTGGGATGTTTTGTCCTTCGATTTCCCCATGTTGGCGCCAGGTAAGGGCTCCTTTAGGCAGTTTACAGGACCTCCGTGGGACAGAGCAAGGAGATCAGGCAGCCATGCTCGTTCGGCTCCAAGCCACGCCCCAAATGTATACTAACCTAGGTGGATGCAGCATCTATTCGATGCTGCATCTGTCCCCTGCTGGCTCTGCACTGAGAACTGAGCAATCAAACACCACCGATTGTATGCAATCAAAAAAACTTGTGCTATGTGACTAAACCGAATGTATATCTCATCTGTAGCTGCTGCTCAAAGGTGGTAAACACCTCTCAATTGCTATCACCTAATCCACAGCGCATATAGTATACATTCAACAAATATAGGCAATATACAAAAACATAAAACAAATCAAATCCAAAGTCTGTGCCAGAAAAAAGATTTATAAAGTGCTCCAAGAAAAAAGTTAATTCCATCCATAATGGACCTTTCTTCAAACAAAGTGCTCCGTGCTCAAATATAAACAGATAAAGTGCTGAAGTGCTCCAAAACTCTCATGCTGTGTTATTGAGACACAATGAAACATGAAGCCTTGATTTTGGTGGTTACATTTCATGTTCCAACTAGCTTCTGAGTAAAAGCATTAAGGGGTTGATTTAATAAAGGCAAATAGGCTAAGTGAAGTTGCATTTTGTCCCAGAGCTTAGTAAGTGTGGCAAAATTTCATTTTGTGAAAAATATTCAATAGCGTGCAAGGAAAAAAACAAAAAAAAAAAAAAAAAAAAACAGGATACTTGCTGAATATGATTGAATGATGGAAGTCAGCAGAACATCACCTTATTCAGTTAGATCTGGGGCAAATTATTTTGCCAAGTGCAACTTCCCTTGCAAAGTGAACAGCCTATTTGCCTTTAGTAAAACAAGGTGTCTGAAAAATAGAATTGTCCTAAACAGTCTGCATTGCCTGGAAATGGCAGTTTGAATCTGACCGGTAGTTTTTAAGGCAATATTTTAGGCAATATCGAATTATAATGTAATCCATGAGACCTAGTGTGTGTTTAGAATTTGGAAGAAAAGATCATTGCTCAGTTACAATCAATATGTTTTACAGCTGTGTCTAGGATTTATGTTTGCACTAGGCTTAAAGCATAAAGCTGTTTTATTCTGTGTTTAATAATGAGTCCTGATTAAACAGAACAGGGAAATTTACTATAGCCTATATATATCCTTTGCTTAGCTCCTAAGACAGTACTAAGTGAACACAAGTGCCAATTCAAAAACATTATTGCTCCGCTGGGCTTAGCAAAGTTCAGGCATGTACATAAATGTGGACGGGGGTGCTTTATAAACCAAATGTTCTTTTTATTCCCAATCCAGCACTTCTTGTCAGAATACAAATTGGCAATATATGCTGGTATGTAGCCATATCATCTCTGCCTGTATACATTGTAGCCACATTAACTTAGCTACAAGGACCATTTATAGAACAGGACAAGAATGGCTTTACTTTTCCTTCCTATAAGGCATTTTTTGGAGCTCAGAAAAAGATTGCAGTTTTGTATGTGTACTTTGACTCAAAATCCAAGATGCATTACTAAAGTGGTTAAAGTTTTATTTAAGAATCTGCACCATTCTGTTTAATTCTGTTTGAGTTTTCCTATGATTTTACTTTTTTCTAAAGGGCATATCCTGAGGATTTACAAGTAAAATAAGTCTAAGAGACTGGTATGACATTTAGATAATATTTACTAATGAGTGTTGTTACATAATTGACAGTATACATTATTCTATTTTGGCAACTCACTATTCTAGTAGGTATACAGCATTTTAAGTCAGTTTTCTTTAAAAAATGCACCCAAATCAGCCTGAAGTTTTTGATTTACAATTTTGATATAGTATAGCACTTGAAGGTTTATATAAATAAGATAATTCAATCAATTTTTGAAATAAAATGTGTTCTACTATATAGATGATATAAAATAGAACAAAGATAACTGGAGCAGATGTTGACCTGTTGCTAATATCAACCAAAGCTTTTATACATATTTTTTTCAACACAAACTTGAACCAATCTATATGTAACTATTGGAACCAACCTTCGTTTTGCTAAAATTAGCATCTTCTGTATTATAGAAAGTCAACTTTAGCCTTTTCTAATGTTTTCTTCTTTCTATTCTTTTTACATACTATTATCAGACATATGTAAAGATGCTGATACATGTGCAGGTAAGGCTTCATAAGCCTACTGGTTTCAGACAGACCCAGAACACACCTAAGTGATTGGAAAGAGGCCTAACCACTTTCTGTATACCTTTTAGAGGACAATGTTATTCTTCGAGAGCTGCAAATCTTGGTGATGAATTAATTGAAGGAGTTGTAAAGGCAGAAGGTTTTTTTTATCTTAATGCATTCTATGGATTAAGTTAAAAAGCTTTCTGTGTGTAGCAGCTGCCCCAGCACCCCTTAATACTTACCTCCCTCTCTCTCCAGCGATGTCCACCAGTCCCTCAGCCGTTCTGGACTCTACCTCCTGATTGGCTGAGATACAGCAGCGGTGCCATTGGTTCCCGCTGCTGTCAATCAAAGTCAGTTAGCCAATCAGGAGAGAGAGGGGCGGGACCGAACAGCTCCATGTCTGAATGGACACACAGTGTTGGAGCTCCTCGCTGCTTGCTGTGGGGGCACTCAACAGGAGGGAGGGGCCAGGAGCCAGGAAGAGGGATGTGAGAATAGGAGGATCCAGGCTGCCCTGTGCAATTCCACTGCACAGAGGAAGCAAGTATAACATGTTGGTTATTAAAAAAAAAAAAAGACTTTACAATCACTTTAATAGCAAATAGGCTGTTCACTTTGCACAGAAACTTGCACTTTTCAAAAGAATTGGCCCAGAGCTTAGTGAGCGAGGAATAGCTTTGCTGACTTCCATCATCCAATTATGGGCAAGAAAAATGTTTTTTTTTTGCACTTGATTGGGTGTTCTTAGAAAATCAATATCCTTAGAATCAATATCCTTATGTCACAACTTCCATTTCAGACAATGCAAACCTAATTGGATATCTCTCAACCTCAATTTAAAGTGATTCTAAAAGTTTTATTTTTTAAAAAATAACAAACATGTTATTCTTACCTGCTCTGTGCAATGGTTTTGCACAGAGCAGCCCTGATCCTGTTCATATGGGTTCCCTGCCAGCAGTCTTGCCTCCTCCCCCTTGCCGAGTGCCAGCAAGCCTCTTTCTATGGGGGCACTTGAGCAGGCTCGCACCTGAGCCACGCTCCTGTGACTGGACATTGTCCATTCACACAAAAAGCTCTGCTCGGCCCCAGCCCCTGCTCTCTTCTCATTGGCTCACTGGCTGTAATTGAAAGCAGCAGAAGCCAATGGCTCCCGCTGCTGTATGAGCCAATGAAGAGAGAGAGACCCTGGAGAGCCGCTGCTCTTATGTACATCGCTGGATCGGGATGGGGCTTAGGTAAGTACAGGGGGGGCTGGGGGTAAGCTGCACCCAGAAGGTTCTTTAACAGAGTGCATTAAGGTAAAAAAAAACTTATGCCTTTAGAACCACTTTAAATTATTAAAAATACCTATTTAAAAAATAAAGTGCTTATTAACATAGAAGAGTAACCTTTTTTAACCTTTTTATCAGCATTTTAAACATCAATTCACCAAAATGTTTTGATTCAGGTTTATTTCAGTCTCTTGTAAAGGTGAGCAATTCATTTCCCACCAGTCAGATCCAGAATTTCATTACAGGAGCCTGAAAGTATACAGCCTTTCTTGGCCTTAGCAACAGCCCTCTACTGGGATCATTTTTTGTATGCAGGACAATTAATTGTTTTATTGGTCCTAACCTGGCGTAAAATATTGTGTAAATAAGTTTAAATAAAATGTAATTCTAGTGATAATGGAAAAACATGGGTGGTGGATAAGAATATAGTGAAATGCTACCTCTTGGGGGGGCAGGAGGCGGAGCCTAGCGGAGCAGACATGCATTGTTAGAGCTCCACACCGCTGAGGAGAGAAGAGAAGGACAAAGCGGAGCCTGCAGGCTCAAAAGGTATCCATTTGAACCTTTTTGCCCCAGGGAACAAACTGTGAAAGTTTGGGCAGGAAATATGGTACTGGGAGGAAACCGTGGCAGAAATAAAAATCACCTCACAAAGAGCTCACAGGCACTCACTGCAGCTGAAGCAGCTCCAGTCACCTCACAAGATACAGCATCAGGGCGCTCTCACAGACAGAAAATGTCACAGCAAGACTCTCCATTTGAGTCAGATACAGAACAAATCCTCTCACAAACTTCTCCACAAGCCTCCTCAGTATCCCCAGTAATATTATTACAATTTGAAAAGATGCTTCATAAGGCTTTAAAACAAACCTCAGACCAAATAACAAAAAGCCTAACCAAAGAAATAAGAGAGCTGGGAAACCGCACCGCAGCCTTAGAAATAAAAATGGATGAAATTGAAATGACAACCCAAGAAAATATAACAGAATTGGAACAATTAAAAAAAGAGAATTTAATACTTCAAACTAAGCTCGAAGATTACGAAAATAGAGCCAGACGTTCAAACTTGCGCATAAGGGGAATACCTGAAACTGTGACAGACCTGCAATCTACTATTACTGCTCTATTACAAGAACTAAAGCCAGATATCCCTATTGAACGTTTAGAACTGGACAGAGTACACAGAGCCCTCACAGCCAAAAAGAAAGATGGACCCCCACGTGATATAATCACAAAATTTCATTATTACAGAACGAAAGAACAAATACTAATTGCTGCAAGAGAAAAAAAGGAACTTAATTTTCAAGGAGACAATTATCAATTTTTTGCTGACCTATCCCAACTTACTATTACTAAAAGACGATCCATGAAACCCCAACTAATGGAACTGCAACGCCACAACATTATGTATCAATGGGGCTTCCCCTTTTCAGTCAGATTTAACTACCAAGGTACAATTTACAGAAGCAGATCAGCAGATGAACTACAACAAACCCTTTTAAAATTAAATCTGACAGAACCCACAAGCAGCAACACTCCCACACGCAGAAGAATGGCATCATCTTCACCTTCAGGCAGCACCCAGAAAATTTCAGAACAAAATGGGAATCATCATTCTCACAAAAGAGGCCGTTATGCCACATCATCCATGGACCAAGAAGATTCAATGGACTGACATCCTAATTCCTGATATCTCTTCATTTATTATACTAAGAGATGGTTCTCTATAAAAAACCTATATTTATAACTGAATGTAACTGCATTCTGATAGTCACACACTGTGTGGGATCATGTTACATTCCAGTTATATTTCTTATTACTTCTGATTTATATAGCCTTAGAATATATAAGTGAAATAAGGAAATTCTTGTTCAGTTATATATTATCAGGTAATAACAATAGATTTATTACTTTTTAGGAAAAATATGTTCAATAATCCAGAAGTAATGGAAGCTTTTTCTTTCTTTTCTTAAAACAAATATATTATTACCTAACTAGTTCCTAGAATTATGTTTTTGTTTATTCTAATCTGAAGCAATACAACCTCAATTTTATGAGTTAACATATCTAAACAGTTACATATGAATAAAATATGTAATTGTTTACTCTAAAAGGGTTAAAATCCCAAAATAATTCAAACTATCTTTATCAATACCAAAGTTATTAACAGTACCTTTCTAACTGAATTATTTAGCCTAGGGCAAGACTAACCATATACAACCACCCTGGAATAAATAATTTCAACAAAAACTATATTCTGCACTCCAATTAATGAAACATCATTTTGATGTCTTTTGACATAGCACTTCTCTCCTGTAAGCGGAAGATCCGTGTACCCCCATTAGCCCTCCTCATTCTCCCAACCATATTATGTGGGAGTGTGACGAAGGCACTTATTCCCCTGAGAGAGATATTTATTCTCTTTCACGGGTAAATTGTGATTACTTGCAAAAAATAATTTATACAATGTATCATCTAATCTCATATGTTTTTTGTTTACTCTTTACTCCAGAATTCACTGGTTTCTTTTCTATCTATTCATCTCTTCAGTCCACACAGGTTGATCTGCGCAGTCAGCTCTGCATAACAAAAAGTAAGTCAAAACTATTTGATCTATTGCCATGGCACCACTGAATATACTTTCCCTGAATGTTCAGGGAATAAATGTCCCTCAAAAAAGGTCCAAAGCCTTCCGTACTTTCCATAACAAGAAGGCTCACATAGTATGCCTCCAAGAAACACACTTCACCAAAGATTCTACTCCAAAATATATTTCTCCTTTTTATCAACAAATTTACACGGCTTCTGCCTGTACCAAGCAAAGGGGAACTCTAATTGCATTTCACCGATCCACACCATTCACCTTATCATCAGAAATTAAAGACCCAGAAGGTAGATACCTGATACTCATGGGTTATATAATGGATACAGCAATCACGGTGATTTCCTACTACGCTCCTAACAAACAACCTACACCATTCCTCTCACATATATTACAAGTGATTAATACACACAAAATAGGAACAGTGATAATGTGCGGGGATTCGAACCAGGTCCTCCTCCCATTTCTAGATAAATCACCTTTTACACCATCCAAAATAACCTCTAGATTACCTTTTTCTCAACTTCTTTCCAAATACAATCTGGTAGATTCATGGAGAGAAAGTAACCCAATGAAAAAGAAATTCACTTATTTCTCGCACCCTCATCAAACCTTCACCAGAATAGATCATATTTTTCTAACAATAGGAATGATACCAGAAATTATTGCATCAGATATAATTCCGATTCCGTGGTCTGACCATAATGCAGTATACACTACTATAGCCTCAGCCATACCAAAAGCACATGACCCAACGTGGTACTTACCGGACATAATGCTCAAACACCCACTGCATCAGATGGCCATTGAACAAGCTTTAAAGGAATACACATCAATTAATAATACAACAGACATCTCCCCAATAACACTGTGGGAAGCTCATAAGCCTGTCTTGCGTGGTACAATACAAAGACAAATGGCACTATTTAAACGGGAACGCAAAAATCTAGCAAAAAAACTAGAACTCAATTTTAATGCAGCCTACATATCATTTCAAGATAATCCATCTCAGAGTACAAAATCTCATCTGGAAAAATCTAGATTGGAATACGATCTATTTCTCACTGAGTCAGTTGATAAATCCCTCAAACGCTCCAAACACAATTTCTACATGAATACAAACAAACCAGGTACATATTTGGCTCGGGCATTAAATTCAACTAACAAATCTTTTAAACCAATACGTTTGAAATTATCAAAAAATGTTTACACTTGTAATCCAGTTAAAATAGTCCATAAATTTCACTCACATCTCGCAACTTTATACAAGACAAACAATGAATTTAATCCTACAGAGGCTGAATCCTTCTTCTCAAAAATAACCTTACCTGAGTTATCTCAGAAACAAAAAAGCAGTTTGGATGAGCCTATAACTATAGATGAAGTTGCTAACGCCATAAAAGACCTAAAACTTAACAAAAGACCAGGCCCAGACGGCTACTCGGCTTTATACTATAAAACATTCTCAGAAATACTCTCTCCCATTCTCACTGAAACTTTTAACAAACTTCTAGATGGACATTCTTTTCGGCAAGAAACACTAATGGCAATTGTTTGTATGATCCCAAAACCCTTTTCTGATGATACTTCCTGTGTGAATTATCGGCCTATCTCTCTGTTAAACCTCGATATTAAATTATTAGCAAAAATAATAGCAAAACGCCTCAATAGCATTATAGGAAAATTAATACATAGAGATCAAGTAGGCTTCATGCCAAATAGACAGGCAGGCGATAATATACGCAGGACAGTGTTATTGGCACATATTGCTAAAAAACGGAAAATCCCTTTATGTTTTCTATCTCTCGATATTAAGAGGGCATTTGACACAGTATCCTGGCAATATATGCAATATTCATTACAAAAATGGGGTTTTGGACCCCACTTTTTAACATGGATCAAAGCATTATATAATAAACCCAAAGCCTATATAAAATATGCTGGATACAAATCTGAAGCCTTTAATATCGAAAGAGGTACCCGACAGGGTTGCCCATTATCTCCCTTATTATTTGCCCTTATACTCGAACCCATGGCCCAATACATCAGAACAAACCAAACTATAACTGGCATTGAAGTAGGAGGTATTACACACAAATTATGTATATTTGCAGACGATATATTACTTTTTCTATCATCACCACAGGTCTCTGGTCCTAACTTAATACCAGCTCTTGATGGATTTGCAGCCCTATCCGGCCTTATGATTAATCCTAAGAAATGCCTAGTGCTTAATATTTCACTCACAAACATGGAATTGATCCCGGCTAGGGCTGCACTCCCATTCACATGGGAAGAAAAATCAATCCCATATCTTGGAATTCATTTAACAGCATCTCATTCTGACTTATTCTCAAACAATTATCCTTCTGTATTAAGACAGATCACAAATCTAATAAAACAATGGTCGCAACTTCCTTTATCCTGGATAGGGAAGATTAATGCAATCAAAATGACTATTCTACCCAAATTGCTTTATCTATTCAGAGTCCTCCCTATTCCAATTCCTTCCTATTTTTTGAGAATAGTACAAAAAAGAGCAACTTCGTTTATATGGGGCTCTTCTAAACCACGTATACCTATACACACACTACATCTTCCCAAAAATAAAGGAGGCCTGGGATACCCTAATTTTACTAACTACTACAGAGCAGCACATTTGGCCAGTCTGTCCAAATAGCATGCAAAACAGGAAATCCCATTATGGGTATTTATAGAGGCTTCAGAAAATGACCCTCTATTAATATCAAATTTATTATGGCTTGATCCTAAAGACCGCTTTAAAATTCATAATCCCATAACTAAACACTTCCTATCTCTCTGGGATAAACTAAAAACCAAATATCAGTTACAATCTCCACACAATCCTCTCCTTTCTTTTATCAGAAATCCGGCCTTTTATCCGGCATGGATCTACCCAAATTCTTTTAAAGCTTGGACAACATCAGGCATTCAGACACTAAATGACTTCATAGCATCTAAATCATTCCTTTCATTCCCATCGCTTAGAGAAAAATATGATCTACCAAACTCTGAGATATTTAGATATCTCCAAATCAAAAATTTCTATACACCATTCCTAAAGGGGGATACACCATTATCCCAATTATCCATTTTTGAATCAATCTGTACAAAAGATCCATTTGCTAAAGGTACAATTTCATCACTTTATAATCAATTATATGGAGTAGCAAATCTTAATAGACCCTCTTACGTTCAGCGGTGGGAGGAGGACCTGGGACGAACTTTAGAAGACACGGACTGGTCTAACATATGGCTCACATCTAAGTCATCTTCACCCAACATCTTAGCACTGGAGACAAATTATAAAGTCCTAACTCGCTGGTACCTTGTACCCGCTAGAGTGGCAAAATATTCACCTAATACCTCAGCTCTTTGTTTTCGAGGATGCCCAGAAATAGGCACATATTTACACATATGGTGGACGTGCCCAGTAATCCAAACCTTCTGGAAGGAAGTCTTCGTGATTGCATAATACAACCAGATCCATATTTAACTTTACTTAATCTAAAACCAGAATGGTTAACACTCTCTCAATTCCAACTAATAACGGCTGCAAAACAAACAGTGGCCAAGGCATGGAAATCTCCTACATTGGTACTAGCAGAAACAATTCACAGAATGAATAATACAATGTCCCATGCTAAGATGGTAGCCATCGATCAAAATCAAATTCCAAAATTTGAAAAACTTTGGCATCCTTGGATAAAACAACAGTTCCTGTCAAACTTCAATGACTCTGTCCTGTTGCCATGGTAACAGATTAAATGACTTACAGAGACACCCATTCTAAGGCTTCAAAGAGAACTAAAAAGAATAATAAACTGACGAGCGGGACAACCTTGTGGACCATACCTCTACCTTTCAACCCTTTTTCTTCTTTCTCTTTCCTTTCCTCCACCTTACGACTAAAGCTCATTATCAGAATTTATTTGACCTATATACACTCTACTTGTAAACAATATGTATAGTAGGTATAAATCATTTAAATACCTACAAAAGTAACTAAGGAAATGATATATATCTTTAATTTAGGTTTACGTGAACCCAATGTTTAATATTTGAAATTTCATGATATTTACCTATATAAACCCTACTGTAAAACAATGAGCTTACTTTATAGATCCTTGTAAACTTACTTTATGTATCTTTATAACATTGTATACTCAATAAACTTCTTTTGACAAGGAAATGCTACCTCTTTGCCTGCCAAAAGGCATAAGCCTACTGTGTCTAATGGTAAATTCAAGTCCTGAATCTGGCTTCCTATATCTGTTTTGGATGTTAAGGGTTAAATCTTTTGCCATAGTTCACTTCCCTCCCACTTCAAAAGTTTGGTTGCTCTTCTTGTTATAGTGTCCAGAACAGAAAATAAATTAAATAAATAAATACCACAGGTACTCAGACCTGGGAACCCAAGTTCCAAGAGCCTGTGACTAGATACTTTGAGAGGTATCGGTAAATGAAATCATTAGATGGTTTAACTCATTAGCATTACTAAAATCAGAAAAATCATCTTTAGCCTTGGTTCACACTAGATGCAGTGCAAATTCACAGCAAATTAGCGCATCAAAATTGCCTGTTCATGCGAACCGATTGCGGAGTGTATGTTAAGTTAATGTCACCCGCAATCAGTTTACAAAACGCAGTGCGATTTGCAGAATCAGATCGCATGGGTGTGAACACCTATGCGATTTGATACTTGTGCAGACAAAAAAGGGTCCTGCACAAGTTTGGTGCAAATGTGGTGGGATTTGAGTCATACAAATCCATGGCTCAAATCGCACCCCAGAGACACCGCATGTAATTAGCACAGGAATGTGCTACGGTTCTTGTGTGAATTACATGCTTCCTTTAACCACTTCAGCCCTGGAAGGATTTGCCCCCTTCCTGACCAGGCCATTTTTTGCAATACGGCACTGTGTTGATTTAACTTACAATTGCGTGGTCGTGCAATGATGCACCCAAACAAAATTTATATCCTATTTTCCCCACAAATAGAGCTTTCTTTTGGTGGTATTTGATCACCTCTGTGGTTTTTATTTTTTGCGCTATAAACAAAAAAGTGTGACAATTTTGAAAAAAACACAATATTTTGTACTTTTTGCTATAATAAATACCCCCAATTTTTGTTTAAAAAAAAAACTAATTTCCTAATCAGTTTGGGCTGATATGTATTCTTCTACATATTTTTGGTAAAAAAAAATCGCAATAAGCGTATATTGATTGGTTTGCGCAAAAAGTTATAGCTTCTACAAAATAGGGGATAGATTTATGGCATTTTTATTTATTTTTTCTTATATTACTAGTAATGGCGGTGATCTACGATTTTTATCAGAACTGCAACATTGCGACGGACACATCGGACACTTTTGACACTTTTTTGGGACCAGTGACATTTATACAGTGACCCGAGCTAAAAATAGCCACTGATTACTGTATGAATGTCACTAGGGAGGGGGTTAACACTAGGGGGCGATCAAGGGGTTAACTGTGTTCCCTATGTGTGTTTTTAACTGTGGGGGGAATGTGGCTGACTAGAGGAGGAGAGAGAGAGATAGTTGTTCCTACTTAGGAATACACAATCTGTCTCCTCTCCCCTGACAGAAACGCAGATCCCGGTTCTCGCTCTGTCAAGAGCAATCGCGGGTGCCCGGCGTTAATCGCGTCTTAAAGAGCCGATGTACAGCTGCGACTGCTCGCCCAGGGGAGCCAACCTGCCGCAGTAAAACTGCAGCGGCTGGTCGGGAAGTGGTTAAATCACGTTTAGGAAAGAAATTTAATCAATAAATTAGACCGTTATGTCTTTTTTGTTGAAAAGTTTTGAGACTGCAGTTCAGAAACAAATACCCCTTTCTTTTTTGACTTGCCTTCATTGGTACCCTTGTACTATGTGTACATGTCATACTGTTGGTTCATCTACGGTAAAAAATCAAAATGTGTTGTGTACTGATGCTGTCTGTCTTTTAAAGACTTTGGGGGGAATTTACTAAAAGTTGTGCACACAGAATCTGGTGCAGCAGGTGCACCAGATTCTGTGTGCACCAGTTTTAGTAAATCTCCCCCTTTGGCTCAATGTTACTCAATTCTATGTTGATTAATTAAATAAAGATATTATTTTAAGACTTATACTTAGGATGTGCTGATCACACTTGAATAAGGAATGAAATGCTCAGCAGACCACATAAGAGGATTAGGGTTACAGGAGTCAACAACAGTGGGCACAGTTCCTAAATAGACACAGAGAATCTGGTATTCATCAGAATCCCGGATAAAATTATTTGTGTTGCATAATCCCAACTGGTGGCATAAAGTGTGCTCTGCAGTTAACTGTATGGTGTTGGAAACAAGCAGAAAAAGCAGAACCTAGACAAGCTAAGTACAGGAACATATTTTGTGAAACACACTGAACAGTCAGGAAGTTAGGACAAGCCAAGGTCAATAAAGGCAGAACAAATGACCAGGCAAATTACTGAGCCAGAAGCCAAACTGTGGTCATTGGTCAGAGAACAAGCTGTGTCACAACCAACAAAGCAGGTATCAAGAACTCAGGAACAAAAGGGCCAGCTATTTAACAGAATGTTTCGACAGCTGCCAGCAATTTTATAGTGATTTATTTATATAACTAGAGAGCCCAGTTAATCCAGAACAGTGCCAGGGCACAATAAAACCTAAAAAGGACAGAAGGAAAGCTATTTTCATCAGAGACAATAATGCTGGCTGAGCTTAATGGTATATATTAAGACTGTGTATTAAAGTCCAATTCTATACAGGATGATTTGGTCAGATAATCCTGTAGAGTTGCGTGCATTTAGTGATGTTGGTTTTTTCATTAAAACTTCAAGAAAGAAGTCAGGTCCCCTGTGTCCCTGCCTATCACATGGACCTCAGCAACATGAGAGCTGTGATGTGATAGTGTCATCTAGTGAAATCTAGACACCCATTGTGAATCTGCCAGATATACTCAACCGCTGGGTCATAAGCAAATACAAACCTTTTGCAAATTTGCTGTAAGGTAAAAGACATTTTGCATTAACTGGCAACATTTTCTACCCAGTTTACAATAAATGTTCTGCCTAATTTTATTATTTTGTTGACTCCAGATGTATTAACCCAATGGTTAGTCCTGAAGAAGGGCTTGGGATTATAGAAATCTCTTGGAATGTTGGGGATGATTTCCTTGATATCACTATTCCTGTGGCTGACTTTATTATCTACCAGACAAAACAAGTAAAGTATGAAAAGATATGTTTTCACATGTGGTTGATTTACTTGCACTAATTAAGAACTCTGGTGTATACTTACTTTTTCAATGGCAACTCTACCTTGACGCCAAGGATGAGAGTGGGAGATGAGTGTACTCTCCAAAAATTTTGATGGCTCTATTTAATTTAATCCTCTGTTCTGTGTGCTTGAGAAATCTTCTGTGTGTATTTGGTTTTGGTCATACCAAAATCTATGATAATATCTCTCACATCCTGGATTGTGCATAAGCCTGTCTTAGATCCTGTATACCAGTGGTTCTCAACCTTCTAGTGCCATGACCCCTTGATAAAATTTCCCAAGTTGTGGGGACCCCTAACAGTAAAATCATTTTCGTAGTGTAGGTTTTCAGCACCCAAGACCCTTCCACTCGCACAGAATTTAAACCCCATATGGTACATTTTATGATGTATGGCTCTTTCTCTTTGTTCTCCTTTCTTTCCCTTTTACCCCTCTCTATCCTAATTTCTTGTTTTTTTCCCCCCATCCCTCTCTCTAGCCGTCTTTCTTGTTCTTTCTCTTATTCTTTCTCTTCCTTTTTCTTTGTTCCTCCCCCTCCTTTCCTCTCCCTTCCATGTAGTCTCTATTTTTATTTCTTCTCTTACTCCTTGGTGGGGGGGGATTGGATGAGTGGTAGTGCTGGTGGGGGGTGGGGTCAGTGGCAGTGCTGGGGAGAGTTCTGATCAGCCAGCTTAGGTACTCTTGATCAAGGTCATCTGCTGATCTGAGAACTGTAGTGGGGACTTTTAATGGCAACTCTAATCACAGGTAGTGTTACTCACTGTGTCCCTGGCTTTGTGGTGTCTTGCAGCAGTGACACCTATGCCAAAACAGGGTCTCCTTCAGCCCCTCTCACTTCACATTTCTCACCAGTCAGCTGACCTCTAGTCTCTGCCCTCCAGCCATGTGGTGAACTGAATGGGCGGCTGCGAAGAAGCTGAGTGGGTGGCCGCGGGCTCCAGGGACAGCCCAGGTGGGTGGCTCCAGGGACAGCCCTGCTGGGCGGCCGCGAAAAGGCTGAGAGAGCGGTGCAGGCTTCAGGAACAGCCCAGGATTCGGTGACCCCTGGCAAATCGCCATTTGACCCCCGAGGGGGTCCCGACCCCCAGGTTGAGAACCACTGCTGTATATTGTTGTGGGGGAATGTTCATTTGTACACTGTCTGTGAGGTTGTTTACATTCATGCCTGGTAGCTACCATTAAGTTCTTGTCACAAAAAATGTGTTCCTATTAAGAGGTTGCCCTGCCCGTGCTTAAGAGTCAGGAAACCCCTCAAGGCTATATATGTGGATGTCTTACAGGAAGAGTGGCCAGCCACATGCGCAGCAATCCAGGAGGTGCTGCAGGCTGATTTTGTGCTGTATCCATCCATCCTGAAAAGGGACAATAGGCAAGTGTTACTGCACTGTGTAGCTCACTGTCATATTACTGTCACTCCTGTGTGATCACTCATGTGTGGGAATCAGAGATAGCTGAAAGAGGCTTCTCTAATTCACTGAAACTTTCTATTTGCATACTGCAATGTACTTTGGCTATTTTCAAGTGTATGATAGCAAAGCTCATTTGATTATAACCTATCAAGTGACTGGTTTGTGTTGAAGTGTATATCTGCCACATCATTATTTAAAGCAACAGTGTCCCCTTTTTGGTCTTGGGGTTTCCTAGCTAGTATTAGCCTAGAGAACGGTAAACAGCTCAGGGTAGCAACAGGATAGGCTTCCGACGGCCATTTAGATAGGTAGAGGTCCAGTAGCATTAATAGCCTATAGTCAGGTTAGAGACCAAGAGATAGGACTGATTTGCCTTACAGGTGGCGTGTTCCAGATTTCTTTGCCATCGGTGTGTTCATCTGTACAAGTAGAGATAGAGTATCACCGCTCCAGGTGGGTCAGATCAAAGTAAAAAGCATCTCCTTCAGTCTAGAAGTCCAGGTGCTGGCAATGCTGTAGCAGTTAGACATCAAAGAAATCCTGGACAGCCGCACTCCAAAAATTTTTGCTTTTATTCAATAAAGTGTCATCCAAAATACAGGTCACAGCAGAGTGGAACAAAGCTTACGCGTTTCGCACTACACAGAGTGCTCTCTGTGTAGTGTGAAATGTGTAAGCTTTGTTCCACTCTTCTGTGACCTGTATTTTGGATGACACTTTATTGAATAAAGGCAAATATCTTTGGAGTGCGGCTGTCCAGGATTTCTTTGATGTCTAACTTCATCTGTACAAGCTTCCCCAGGAAGCCACCACTCCACAGATGCATCAGCGTTTGTCCTCTCAAGCCGGATTGTGTTACACCTTGCAAGTCAACTCATCAGGGGCCCCTGCAACTGAACTGTGACACAGTGCCTAATTGGAGGTATTGGTGTTAAAGGCTTTTAGTTATATATCTGGATATATATAGATACATATATACAGTATCCCACAAAAGTAAGTATACCGCTCACATTTTTGTAAATATTTCATTATACCTTTTCTTGCGACAACACTGAAGAAATTACGCTTTGCTACAATGTAAAGTAGTGAGTGTACAGCTTGTATAACAGTCAGGGGCGTAACTACCACCATAGCGACCCATGCGGGCGCTATGGGGCCCACAGCCGAGTGGGGCCCAGTGAGGATAAGAGCACTGCCGGCACAGTCTCCCAGCCAGGGGAAGAGAGAGGAAAGGAAGAGGCGAGCTGTCCGTAACAGCAGAGAGCTGAATTGCCAGATGTAAGAGCTTTCATTAGAACTTCCAGTGTTCCCGGGGCTCACGTCACATAGCTCCACCTTTTGGCCCGGTGCCTTTGATAGACAGAACGCCGATCCAATGCGGGACATGTGACGTCATCAAAGGCGTTGGGCCATGAGGTGGGGCTATGTGACGGTGAGCCCCGGGAAGACAGGAAATTCAAATGAAAGCTATTACAGCAGGCAATCCCGCTCTCTGCTGATCCGGGTGGCTTGCCTCTTCCTCTGCATAGGTGGGGCTGTATGGGGCACAGGCAGACCAGGCTGTATTGGGCACAGGTCACGCTGTATGGGGCACAGGTCACGCTGTATTGGGCACAGGTCATGCTGTATTGGCTACAGGTCACGCTGTATTAGGCACAGGTCACGCTGTATGTGGCACAGGTCACACTGCATTGACACTAGGGCAGCTGTGGGGGGGGGCTGTTTGCAGGGGGGTCCCATACAACATTTTGCTATGGGGCCCTGCTATTTCTAGTTACGCCCCTGATAACAGTGTAAATTTGCTGTCCCCTCAAAATAACTCAACACACAGCCATTAATGTCTAAACCACTGGCAACAAAAGTGAGGTCACCCCTAAATGGAAATTTCCAAATTGGGCCCAAAGTGTCAATATTTTGTGTAGCCACCATTATTTTCCAGCACTGCCTTAACCCTCTTGGGCATAGAATTCACCAGAGCTTCACAGGTTGCCACTGGAGTCCTCTTCCACTCCTCCATGACGACATCACTGTGCTGGTGGATGTTAGCTATTGCAAAGTGTGGTGTTCCCTGTACAAAAGCAGAAACGAGGAAGGAGACATTTCAAACCAAAACCAAGAGGACATATTATAGGGTCTAAGTCGCTTGTTAAAGTTAGTGTCAATGGACATGCCACTCAAGCGTTATTTGACACTGGGTCCCAAGTTACTCTTATCTATCGTTCATTCTGCCAGAAGTATTGGTGGCTAAACTCTGATTCATAACCTGTCGATAGACATTTACAAGTAATTGTGACTGTACCTGAGTTAGAGAACAAGGGTATTCCCCCTATGGAGATCACAGCCCTGGTCTGCCCTGACACAGGTGATGCCCGCGCAGCCCTAGTAATACTAGGCACTAAATTGATTGACTAAATTTGAGTGATCCAACCCTACCAGAGCCTTGGAGCCAGAAGCTGACAAAGCAATTGTCTGATTTTCAGGACGTGTTCTCAATGGATGACATGGATGTGGGCTTTGCTAGAAGTGCCCAGCACACTTTTTGACTAATTGATGCTACTTCTTTCCAAGAGAGAGACCTCAAAAGAAAAACCTCAAAGAATAGCACCCAAAGATATTGATGAGCTGAGACAGACCCTAAATCAGATGAAGGGCTAAGGGATTATCATGGACAGTAAAAGCCCTTATGCCTCCCCGATTGTAGTAGTGAGGAAAAAGTGTGGGTCCATCCGCCTGTGTGAAGATTACTAAACCCTCAACTGGAGTACCATACCAGATCAGTACACACTACCCAGGATAGAGGAAGCTTTGGAAGCTCTCAACGATTTACAGCTGCCTGTGAGCAGGGGTAGATATAAATAGTTACCAGGAACACCTTCAGTGTGGTTTGTTTGTTCCTGGGGGAGACACCGAACCTCATGCTACTATGGGTAAGCTGCTGGTAAACCTCAATCTTATGCTACAATGCTTTAATCTAATTAGATGCTTGAGTAATACTCTTATGCCTTTGTTTTCTTTGTTTTTCTTTTTACTTCTATCATTGCAGCCTGTTTAAATATACCTATGGAGCCTAAATAGTTATACTGGTATAGGAGAGTGTGATATATCCAGTTTGGAAGGAATATATATTTGTCCATATGGATTATTGCTGAAGCCCCTGTTACTGTGGACTGACAACAGGTGGAAGGGTGTTGTTTGTTCTATCCTGCTCTTCTCTATTACTCTGCCCCTTTAATTATTTGGATACAGTGTATCTTCTTCCTCCCGCCATGAACCATATGAGTTTATATTCATATCTATATATCCTTACGCCATTGGGTATGTCTTTTATATACTATTACCTATTTTAATGTTCAGTTTGGCTGCTTTTTGGATAGTAACTTGGATTAATATGCTGATTTTTTTCAGCCCTATACACAGTCACTGGTATTAGTAAGAAACTGCCTCCTGCTTTACACTGTGATTCCTGGGTGATCATCTGGGAGCTCTCCATGTGGAGATATTTCTATGTTGACAAGATAGCTATTTGTATCTGACATGCGTATGTCCTGTGGATATAGCAATGTTTGAAAGTTTTTTATTATATGTTATTGCAATACAATGTCTGATGGATTTATTTTATCTTTGATAGTGAGACCTGTTCCTTTCAGCTACCCCCAAGTGTGTCCTGATGAAGCAAAACAGCGAAACGCGTTGAGGCACAGGGGCTCACTGTCGTTTATTTGGTGTCAACTCTCTTGTTTACACTAAATACTCATTACCTATCATCATATGCCTATCGTATGTTTTTAATTCTTTTTTACTTGACCTGTTTGATATGACTTTTTGTTAATAAAATATATTTTTGTACTATATCATTGTCCATTTTTGCCTGTAAAGTCCAAATTGGGGCTCTGTGGCTTTTTACCTCTTTCTTCCAATCAATGTTATGTGGCTTTGGGAGTGTTATTTCAATTTTTACTCATTTCTCAGCCTCCCTTGTATCATGCCTGGGTGGCATCAGTTTCTAACTTGGTCAATATGTTACCCGTTTTTTCTTCACCTAGAATGATTTCCTAACTTGCCTTCTCTCTCAGCAAACCATCGTAATGGAGAGCGGATCAACATTGTTTCTTTGTTGGGATGTTGCATATACTGTATATGTTATGTTGTCTTTGATGGGACATAAAGGTATCACCAGGGGGAGTGTGTAGGTAAGTGTTCTTTTGTACACTGTCTGTGAGGTTGTTTACATTCATGCCTGGTAGCTAGTAGCTACTAGGAATGAGCCCTATGTTCGAGTCGAACGTAAGTTCGAGTCGAACATCAGGTATTCGCCTGTTCGCCGAACAGCGAACAATATGTTACATATATGTTTTGCATATATGTTACAATATGTTTGCGGCAAATTCGAAAGCCGCCGAAACACCGTTAAAGTAAATGGGACACTAACATGAAAAAGTGCTCATTTTAAAGGCTTATATGAAAGTTATTGTCATAAAAAGTGTTTGGGGACCTGGGTCCTGCCTCAGGGGACATGTATTAATGCAATTTTTTTTTAAAAACGGTCGTTTTTTCGGGATCAGTGATTTTTTTTTTAATACTTAAAGTGAAACAATAAAAATCAAATATTCCTTTAAATATCGTGCCTGGGGGGTGTCCACAGTATGCCTGTAAAGTGGCACAGATTTCCCGTGTTTAGAACAGAACCACAGCAAAATTACATTTCTAAAGGAAAAATTGTCATTTAAAACTTATTGCGGCTGTAATGCATTGTCGGGTCTCCGCAATATAGATATAACTCATTGAAAAAAAGAGCATGGGTTCCCCTCCAGTCCATTACCAGGCCCTTTGGGTCTGGTATGAATATTAAGGGGAACCCCGAACCAAAATTTAAAAAAAAATTGCATTGGGGTCCCCGTAATATCCATACCAGGCCCTTCAGGTCTGATATGGAAATTAAGGGGAGCCCTGCGCCAAATATTTTTAAAAAATGGCGTAGGGCCCCCCAAAATCCATACCAGACCATTCTGGTATGGTTTTTAAGGGGAACCCTGCGCCAAAATTAAAAAAAATGGCGTAGGGGTCCCCCCAAAATCCATACTAGACCCTTATCCAAGCACGCAACCTGGCAGGCCACAAGAAAAGAGGGGGGATGAGAGAGCGGCCCCCCTCCTGAACTGTACCAGGCCACATGGCCCCAACATCTGGAGGGTGCTTTGGGGTCTGACAAGGGCCTCATCCCCACAACCCTTGCACAGTGGTTGTGAGGGTATGTGGGCAGGGGGCTTATCGGAATCTGGAAGCCCCCATTAACAAGGGGACCCCCAGATCCTTCACCCTATGTGGATTGGTAATTGGGTACATTGTTCCCCTACCATTTCACAAAAAAAGTGTCAAAAATGTTAAAAAAGACAAGAGACAGCTTGGGATAAGTCCTTTATTAAAAAATAAAAAAATAAAAATGTCCAGCGATGTCCTTTCATCTTCTATCACGCTGCCCCAAAAAAGAGAAAAAAAAAAAAAAAAAGCTGCAACCGTTCCACCTCCATAGAAGGCTCCCACCGACTGATGCTTCTTCTCTGTGGCAGTTCTAATATATCTGAGGACAGGGGCGGTCACCCCGCCCGGTGACGTAAATGGGTGACTCCGCACCCCTCTGTTGCCACGGGGGGCTTCCCCGTTGCTTCCCCGTAGCATCAGAAGAGGCGGGGTCATTCATTTATGTCACCAGGTGGTCCCACCCTCAGCTATATAGGAACTGTCACAGAGAAGAAGCGTCAGTCGGTGGGAGCCTCCCATGGAGGAGGAACGGTTGTGGCTGAATGGACATCACTGGACATTTTTATTATTATTATTTTTTTTTAATAAAGGAATTGTCCCAAGCTGTCTCTTATCTTTTTTACCATCTTTGACACTTTTTTTGTGAAATGGTAGGGCCCCCGGGCCAGGGTTGTGGGGATGAGACCCTTATCCGAGCACGCAACCTGGCAGGCTACAGGAAAAGAGGGGGGGATGAGAGAGCGCCCCCCCTCCTGAACCGTACCAGGGACAACATGCCCTCAACATGGAGAGGGTGCTTTGGGGACAAGGTGCTTTGGGGTCAGACCCCAAAGCACCCTCTCCATGTTGAGGGCATGTTGTCCCTGGTACGGTTCAGGAGGGGGGGCGCTCTCTCATCCCCCCCTCTTTTCCTGCAGCCTGCCAGGTTGCGTGCTCGGATAAGGGTCTGGTATGGATTTTGGGGGGGACCCCTACGCCATTTTTTTAAATTTGGCGCAGGGTTCCCCTTAATTTCCATATGAGACCTGAAGGGCCTGGTATGGATTTTAGGGGGACCGCCTCACAATTTTTTTTATTTTGGTTCGGGGTTCCCCTTAATATTCATACCAGACCTAAAGGGCCTGGTAATGGACTGGGGGGGAACCCATGCTCTTTTTTTCAATGAGTTTTATCCACATTGCCGAGATCCGACAATTCATTACAGCCGCTATCAGTTTTAAATGACAATTTTTCCTTTAGAAATGTCATTTTGCTGTGGTATTGTTCTAAACACGGGAAAAATGCGCCACTTTACAGTCATACTATAGGCACCCCCAGGCAGGATATTTAACCACTTCCCTACCCGCCCATAGTCATATGACGTCCACAGATGGGATCTCCCATCCTGGGTGGACGTCATATGACGTCCTGGGATTCCCGGCCGCCTAGGGGTGCGCGCGCGCCGCCGGGAGCGCGCGCCCGCCGCGTTCCTCGGGACCCGGTGCGTGTGCACGGCGGCCGCGATGTCCGCCGGGCACCCGCGATTGCCCGTTAACCGGGCCGGCATGTGGATCTGTGTGTGTAAACACACAGATCCACAGCCTGTCAGCTCTGAGGAGAGCGATCTGTGTTCCCAGAACGGAGGAACACTGATCGGTCTCCTCCCCTAGTGCGTCCCCTCCCCCTTCAGTTAGAATCATTCCCTAGGAAACATACTTAACCCCTCCCCACCCCCTAGTGGTTAACCCCTTCACTGCTGTCACATTTACACAGTAATCAATGCAATTTTATAGCATTGATCGCTGTATAAATGTGATTGGTCCCAAAAATGTGTCAAAAGTGTCCAAAGTGTCCGCCATAATGTCGCAGTCACCAAAAAAAATTTCGATCGCCGCTAAAAAAAATAAAAAATTTTTTTTTTTTTAAAAATGCCATAAATCTATCCCGTATTTTGTAGACGTTATAACTTTTGCGCAAACCAATCAATATACGCTTATTGCAATTTTTTTTTACCAAAAATATGTAGAAGAATACGTATCGGCCGAAACTGAGGAAAAAATGTGTTTTTTAAAAAAAAAATTGGGATATTTATTATAGCAAAAAGTAAAAAATATTGTGTTTTTTTCAAAATTGTTGCTCTTCTTTTGTTTATAGCGCAAAAAATAAAAACCGCAGAGGCGATCAAATACCACCAAAAAAAAGCTCTATTTGTGGTGAAAAAAGGACGTCAATTTTTTTTGGGTACAATGTCGCACGACCGCGCAATTGATGTTTAAAGTGCGACAGCGCTGAAAACTAAAAATTGGCCTGGGAAGGAAGGGGGTGAAATTGCCCGGTATTGAACCGGTTAAAGGAATATTTCATTTTTATTGTTTCACTTTAAGCATTAAAAAAATCACTGCTCCTGAAAAAATGGCCGTTTAAAAAAAAAAATATTTGTGCATTGATACATGTCCCCTGGGGCAGGACCCAGGTCCCAAAACACTTTTTATGACAATAGCTTACATATAAGCCTTTAAAATGTGCACTTTTGATTTTTCATGTTCGTGTCCCATAGACTTTAATGGTGCTTGTCTGAATTTTTTGCCTGTTCGGTATGTTCTGGTGTAAACCGAACCGAGGGGTGTTCAGCTCATCCCTTTTTGCTACCATAGAGTTCTTGTCACAGATTCTTCCTGTTAAGAGGTTGTTTCCTGCACCTGCTTAAGGGTCAGGAAACCCTTCAAGGCTATATATGTGGATGTCTTACAGGAAGTGAAGGAGAGACTGGCCAGCCACATGCTCTGCAAGCACGGGGGTGCTGCAGGCTAATTTTGTGCTGTATCCATCCGTCTGTCCATGTGGGAATCAGAGATAGCTGTCAGAGCCTTCTCTAAATAAATTGAAACTTTCTATTTGTATACTGCAATATACTTGGGCTATTCTCAAGTGTATGAGAGCAAAGGTCATTTGATTATAACCTAGTTTAGATTATAATCAAGTGACTGGTTTGTGTTGAAGTGTATATCTGCCACTTCATTATTTTAGTTTGGGGGGTTCCTAGCTAGTATTAGCCTAGGGAACGGTAAACCGCTCAGGGTAGCGACAGGATAGGCTTCCGATGACCTTTTAGATAGGTAGAAGTCCAGTAGCATTGATAGTCTATAGTCAGGTTAGGGACCAAGAGATAGGCTTCTTTGCCATTGGTGTGTTTGTCTGTACAAGCGTCCCCATGAAGCCACCGCTCCACAGATGCATCAGTGTTCGTCCTTTCAAGCCGGATTGTGTTACGCCTTGCAAGTCAACTCATTAGGGGCCCCTGCAACTGTGCCACAGTGCCTAATTGGACATATTGGTGTTAAGGCCTTTAGTTATATATCCAGATATATATATATATATATATATATATATATATATATATATATATATATATATATATATATATATAATATATATATATATATAATATATATATATATATATATATATATACTGTTCTTCTCAGACATACAGTATATACATTCTTCCTGTTATTGCTTTGGTTGTATGCAGTGCCATCACTTTATCATATATAAAGTTACACTAATCACCTGCTGGTATGTCTGTATATCTTTACTCATAGAAATCTATGCTGGGTGTATTAGTACTAGTGCTGTCAGTTATTTTGGGTGAGTTACTAGTTATTGTCCTAGAAAGGGATCTTCTCTACATACACTGAAGCCTTGTTCTAGGTGGAGGCACTGCCAATAATATATTCATAGTCCACTCTTCCTTTAGCGAAGGCTCTGGCTCATTTGTTTACCTGCAGGTTAGCGCCATAGCTTGTGTGGAGAGGGCAACTTCATATGACCCCCCTATAACAGGGATACACTGTACTTAAACCAGAACTTTTGGGTTGACAGTAATCTGTGTGATTTGCATTATCCATTGCTCTTCCTTTCCTTACTTTGCAGTTTAATTTGCAATTCCCTTTTATTGTAAAGTTTCTTTTAGTAATAGCGTAATATGTCTCTGCCTTCCATTCTGTTTAGTATGCTCTGTGTCTGTTTGATGCCAATGTAGGAAATGATAGAGTTTCTCAATAAATGCTGCTAGTCACTGCAAACATTAGGTCCTGATATATGAATGTTTGATGGCTGTTCAGAGTGTCAGTAGATTGAGGGACCTACTCGTGGGCAGCAGATAGCTTTAGTAAAGGGAAATTTTGCTTTTAATCTTGTTTTCTTACTGTCTTCCCATGAACTGATATGCTATTCTGGAACATAGCCTTCATTTAACCATTTCAACCCACACACATTCAGCAAACACCTGTACCAGGCATCTGATTTGCTAAGTTTAGAAGACAGTGTAGCAGCAGTGGAGGGGTGCAGTCTGCAACTACAATAAATCAGATGTCAAAGCCACGCACAAGTACAAAGGAGAAGGGGACAGTTTGCCCAATATGCACCAGTACACCTAAAAGCAACAATTACAAAACTAGTCTACTAGTAATTTGCATCTGGGTATACTGACCCAAACTGAGTGAACTATACATATGGAGTTCACTATTCAACCCCAGGCCACAATCTGTGTTAATTATCCAGAAATCTAGTCCAACTTTTCTTATATGTTTATTCATTACAGGTCTGCAGGCGCTGAAATCAGTGAGCCAATATACAAGTCAGGCAACTAGCATTTTAGCTCCTAAACTTCTCTCAGGAAAGACTTACTGAAGAGCCAACTCCAGGAAAACAAAAAAAAATAAAAAAAAAATCCACCCATGCAGTGATCGCCCCCACATTGCAAGAGTTAATTACTGGTTATGTTTAGAGGGTTTCACAGGAGTCTCTATTCCCCCTCCAGACAGCTCCAATACTTTTCTCTGATCTGTGGATGGAGTTTTTATTTCTCCTGGAGTTGGGCAGGTTGTGACACATTTAAGCCCCTTTGTTCACCTATGGATGTAAAATATTGCATCCAAAAGAGTATTTCTTTATTAAATGCATGTACAAAGCTGTAAAACAGCCTATGCATTTAGGACATTAGTCCTTAGTCTTACAAAATATTGTAATTTCTTGTGTTGATCCTTACTCCTACATAGAATTGCACCCATACAGTCAGAAACCATGAAATCAGACCGAGATAGAAGTACAGTTAAATCACACTTGTTTAATAATAATAATAATAATAGTAAAAAGAACAAACTTAGTCAAAACATAGCCAAAATTCAGTAACCGGAACGCATAATCCGCCAAGCCAGGAGTCAGGGATCAAAGTAGTGGAACAGCAAGCAGGATCTGGAGCCAGAGGGGATGTCAGCAAAGCCAGTCTTTAAACAGGAATGCAGGAGATAGTTTCTTGTGCTATGACCAAGGTGAAGGCAGAGCTCCTCTGGACTGGACGGCTTAAGTAGGCAGGACTGACGAGCAGGATCATCAACAGCTGAGTAACTGGAGAGAGATGGGAGCCAGCAATTAGCCGACAGCTGAGCGGCCAGGTCAGAGAAGGAAGGGCTGAGCCCAGCCCTGACAGTACCCCCTCCTCAATGACCCCTCCCCCTCGGAGGACCACCAGGTTTGAGGGGAAAACGTCTATGGAAATCATGGAGGAGGACAGGGCATGAACGTTCGAGGATGAGACCCAAGAGCGTTCCTCCGGACTGTACCCTTTCCAATGCATCAGGTAACGTATGCACCCACAGAACCTACGGGAGTCAACAATGGACTGTACTTCATACTCCTCATGGTTCTCAACCTGTACAGAGAAAAAATAGAGGCTCCCATCATATCATATCGAGCATGGTGGTCCCATCCCCCTTAATGGAAACAAAGGTAATGACCCTCTAAATTGGGACTTTAAATGGACCACTCACTCGCAAATATTTATAAAAATAATCTTTAATGGTATAGAGTAAAATACATATAAAAAATACATATAATGAAGATGCACAGCATGTGCTACATAAGAAATCAATCAATCAATATATATATATGCAATAGGCGTACAACATGAATGCCCAAATGCCCGACGTGTTTCCGGTAGTGATGTTCCAATACCTTCATCAGGGACCAGGGTTTCAAAGGCTTTAACATTCAAATAAATTCCAATGTGATGATTCCATGTCACAAAAGGGGCACTAGAGACCAATCAGTCCACATTAGCACTACACAACTCGCCACCTGGAATGTGATGAGGTGATCAGGTAGACATAAAAACCAATAGGGGAAAACCGGAACCTTAGCTACAAGTAATCTTGAGGTTCAATTCACGTTCCATTAAGTTAGGTGGGACATAGCAGTTGCTTGCAGTTAATAAAGTTTAGGCTAAATAGCCCAGGAGAAAATGTCCCAGCGTTACCTCATATAGAACCTATAGATATGGCGATCCGGCGTGCAGTGTGTAGTCACTGAAGGAGTGCATCAAGGTGAGGACGTGGCACCGAGGTGGTAAAGCGGTTGCGGACCAAAGGTTTTAATAAGGAGACATGAAATACATTTGAAATACGCATATTAGAAGGAAGGTCTAATGCGTAAGCCACTGGGTTAATCCTGCAAAGAATACAGAAAGGCCCAATAAACTGAGGTGCAAACTTCAGTGAGGGAAAACGAAGTCGGAGGTTGAGAGATGACAGCAAGAACCTGTCCCCAACTTGGTAGGAAGGCAGGCGTCTGCGGTCAGCATGGAGTCTGTACTTGTCATTAGCATGACGCAAAAGCCTCCTGGACTTGTGCCCAAGTGGAGCGAAGACCACGGAGATGCTCCTCTAACACAGGAATACTCTGCAGAACAAATGAGTCAGGCAACATGGAAGGTTGGAAGCCATATTTTGCCATAAACGGGGACAATCGGGAAGCAGAATTCAAGGCACTGTTGTGAGCAAACTCTGCCCACGGTAATAGGTCTGACCAGTTGTTACAATGGTCAGAAATATAGCAACGTAGGAATTGCTCCAAGGACTGGTTGCATTCGTAGAAGAGAAAGCAAGCTGAATTCCCAACTGTGCACAAAAAGGTCGCAAGAACTGGGACACAAACTGACTACCCCTGTCCAAGACAATCACCTTGGGTAGCCCATGTAAGCGAAAGATCTCCCGAGCAAAAAAGAAGCCAGTTCCTTAGAAGTGGGCAACTTAAGTGGAATACAATGACACATCTTTGAGAACCGGCCAACCACCATAAGGATAACAGTGTTGCCTTGGGAGTTGGATAACTCCACAATGAAATCCATAGATAGGTGGGTCCAGGGCCTCTCTCCATTGGGTATGAGTTGTAGGAGGCCCACTGGAAGGTGTCGTGGAGTCTTACTCTGAGCACACAGGGAACAGGCAGCTACAAAGGCAGTTACATCAGCACGTAGACTAGGCCACCAGAATTGTTGGGAAATGGCCCAAATGAGTTGATTCTTCCCAGGGTGGCCAGCTGCCTTGAGAGAATGGTAAGTCTGGAGCACGGCAGTACGGAGACTCTCTGGGACAAAGCAGTGGTCACAAGGTTTCTCAGGAGGAGCATGGACCTGAGCAGCAAGAATTTTGTCACCCAAAGGAGAAGTGAGACTGGTGTGAACCGTAGCCAGAAGATGATCAGGAGGAATCACAGGAACCGGAACCGACTCCAACTTGGAAGTTGAGGAAAATTGTTGTGACAAGGTGTCAGCCCTTACATTCTTAGTACCGGGTAAGAATGAGACGATGTAATTGAATTTTGACAAGAAAAGAGCCCATCGCACCCTTTTGGGAGAGGGGCGTTTAGCTTCGGACAAGAATGTGAGATTCTTATGGTCAGTAAGAATGAGAACCGGCACAGTGGTACCTTCGAGGAGATGTCTCCATTCTTTCAGGGCTAAAATGATCGCCAACAGCTCTCTGTCACCAATCTCGTAATTGCACTCCGCAGGTGACAATTTTTTGGAAAAGTAGCCACAAGGATGCATAGCTCTCTCAGAGGTAGGACGTTGAGACACAAGGGCGCCAACACCAGTCTCAGAAGCATCAACCTCAAGGATAAAAGGTAACGTAGGATCAGGATGTGCCAACACAGGAGCAGAAACAAAGGCAGCCTTGAGACTCTCAAAGGCCTTATTGGACTCCGGAGACCAACTCTGTGGGTTACCGTCCTTTCTGGTCATATCAGTCAGGGGCTTGACCAGAGAAGAGAAGCTACGAATAAAATTCCGATAATAGTTGGCAAAGCCCAGGTAACACTGCAGAGGACGTAAACCCATGGGTCGGGGCCACTGTAGGACTAAAGAAAGTTTCTCTGGGTCCATCGAAAAACCAGCAGTGGAAATGACAGCGCAGGAATTTAACCTGTTCACGATGGAACTCGCACTTCTCCAGTTTACAATAGAGATTGTTCTCTCTTAGTTTCTGAAGCAAACGACAGACATCTGTGTGGTGGCTCTCCAGGGACTTGGAAAATATGAGGATATCTTTGAGGTAAACCACCACAAATAACTGCAACAAATCTTGGAGGACATCGTTAATACATTTCTGAAAAACTCCTCCTTAATCCTCACGAGATTGAGACAAGAAGAAATCCTGGATAGCCGCACTCCGGGATAAGGACATCTTTATTAAAGTAAAATTCAACAATACAGGCAAATGCAGAGAAGTACAGTGTGGTAAACCTCTAACGCGTTTCACATCATTTGGATGCTTATTCGTATCCATCAATGGAATTGGATATGCATTCTTAATCGTAAAATGATTGAGATCCCTATAATCGATACAAGGTCTTAGTTCACCACTCTTCTTCTTCACAAAGAAGAAACCAGTACCAGCGGATTTGTGGATGAAACCTTGAGAAGATGCATCTGCAACACACTCCTCCATGGCCTTATCCTCCAAGACCGACAAAGGGTAAACCCGGAAATGAGGGGGTATGGCACCAGGTTGAAGGTCAATTGCGCAATCATACGGCTGGTGTGGAGGCAAACTGCCAGCTTGACCTTTGTCAAAGACATCGCTAAAATCGTGGTACTCCTCCAGCAGGGAGGAGAGTGATGAGGTGCACAGGCCCTTGGCTACTTTCTGGAAGCATGTCTCACTGCATTGTGGTGACCAGGGGAGAACCTCAGCATGGAGCCAATCAAAGGAGGGGTTATGCCTCTGTAACCAAGGATAACCAATAACCAGCGGAAACTTAGGTGAGGAAATAACTTTGAATTGGATTATCTCATGGTGAAGAGCCCCTACGGCCATGGACAATGGAACCATCTCAAAAGTCACATGAGCAGGCTGTAGAGGTCTCCTGTCAAGATCCTCAATGGCAAGTGGAGCATCACGCAGCTGCAGTGGAATCGAGTGCTTCGATACAAAGCATCAATGAACAGGCCTGCAGCCCCAGAGTCGATTGGAGCCTGTATCTCCATGGACGACTCAGCCCAAGAAAGGGTGACGAAAGCAGGGGCTTAGCCTTCTGGATAACTGGGGACGAAACAACGCCACCTAAGGTCCATGACAGGACCTCAAAGTTCGGTCATTCCCTGGACTGTTAGGACAAGACTTCAAAAAGTGACCTGCCTGGCCACAATAAAGGCACAATCTCTCCCTCCTCCTAAAGGTTCTCTCATCCGCAGAGAGACGCGTGAAGCCCAAGTGCATGGGTTCATCTTCACAGACCGACTCGGTACCAGGAGGCTTGGGAGGTGAGGGAGGCACGGGTGGGACTGCAAAGCTCGGAGGCAAATGTACAGGAGGCTTCTGCAAGCGCTCCTTAAAAGAGAGTCTTTCTCTGAGTCTGGAGTCAATGAGGATGGCAAACGTGATCAACTTCTCCAGCTCAGTGGGTATATCTCGGGCTGCTATCTCATCCTTGATGGAATCCAAGAGACCATGAGAAAAAGCAGCCACGAGGGCCTCATTGTTCCAAGCAACCTCTGCTACCAGAGTACGGAATTCAATGGCGTAGTCGGCAACAGTTCTCATACTCTGATGGACATGAGGCACTTGGCAGCAGAAGCAGAGCGTGCAGGAACGTCAAATACCCTTTTAAAGGAGGCCACAAACTCAGGGTAACTCAAGACAACAGGTTTTTGCGTCTCCCGTAGAGGGTTTGCCCAGGCCAAGGCTCTCTCAGAAAGCAAAGATATCACAAAACCTACTTTACTTCTGTCTGTGGGAAACGCCTGGGCAGCATCTCAAAGTATATTTCAACCTGGTTGAAAAACCCTCTGCATTGAACTGCATCACCCCTAAATAGCTGGGCATACCTCTTATAGAGGTAATACAGGAGGCGGGTGCCTGCACAGACTGGTGCAGCAGCAGGGACAGCCTGCAACTCGGGTTGTACCGGAGCAGCCACAGTGGGAGATTCCAGGTAAGCCGCGTGACCCAGGAGCGTTTGTAACACTATGGCAAACTGATCCATGCGGTGATCTTCAAATATTAAAAAGAACGTATCAGCACAAAGTGGTCATATGGATACGGATATAGTTACAAGTGCCACGTCTTATCCAAGTAGATTGGATGAAGTGGAAAACATTTTTTTTTGTGGGCGCAAGACTTTAAAGGCACAGTAATTACTAATTATATTCTTAAAATTCCAGTTTATTTAGAAAATATTAAAAGGTAATATAAAACAGAAAGGCAAAGTGAAATTCAATTCAGCGTTAGACAGTTTTACAAATTATGCACTCCATACATAGCTATATGGTTAAATTAGTAGTTAAAGCAGTGTTCGAAGTCAAAAGATCTTGATCAATATAGTTACGTTGCGTTGAACCAGAAGCTATGCAGTGGTGATAATCAGATACTGTATGGGCTCGACATGTTACGCGCCTCATGCGCTTCTTCAGGAGCACAAGAATTGAATACTGTAATGAACAATGCATTTACGGTAAATAATACATCATAATATAGTAAATTCAAAAAGGTATAGTATTTTTGAATAGGGGTAAGTGGAAGAACTGTGAAAAACCGTGTCATGGTGTAATAGGAGGGGCTAACTCCTAAACTCAGGGACATGCATCTAGTCTGCAGGGTCATGGTGAAATACAAACAATGTGGGGACGTATGTAACATAGTAAAAAACAAAGGTTAAATAATATAAAGGATATAAGCTGAATATACAGGTAAGGGTGGGAGGAAGGGAGGAGCCAATGGGAGGGGGGGGGGAAAGAAAGGAGAGGAAGTGGGAAGGAAAATGGGGGAGGGGAAAGGGAGGGGGATAGAGGAAGGTGATGGGAGAGGAAAGGAACGGTGGGGGGAGGGGAAGGAAAGGGAAGGTAGGGGGAGGGAAGGGGGAGGAAAAGGTGGGGAAGGGGGGGGGAGGGAGGGCGAAGGGGGAAGGGAAAGGGGGAGGGGGAGGGAACACACAGGGAAGAACAAAAAGGGATGGGGGATAGATTGTATACAAATATCAGTAATAAAATTTAAAAGAGATAATCAATTTAAATTGATTGATAATTGTGTGGGGAATGATCTATAGCATATTTAAAAAGTTGATCCACATTAAGAATGGTAGTCAGATTTGCAGTAGATATTGGACTTACCCTGGTAGGTTATAGCTATGTAAATGGGAATAACCTTGTTAGCAAGTATCAATAGCTTGCAATAGATACCAATTTTAACTTGCTGGACGAAAGTCTAGTGTTAGAGGTACGTGATGGTTTACATCAAAATTCATATAAGATTAGATGTATAAGAGGTTAGTGGTCCCAATCTCTAGGTATACTGCGGCTGTTAGGGAGATAAACCCATAGAGAAAAAAAGATGATTTGCCGTAAGTACAAATAAAAGTATAATGGGGGGTAAGATATAGATCATCTGTCACTATTTGGTAATATCAAATAGACCATTGTGCATCAAGGCTTACCTGGGTAATCAGCTGAAAAAGATAGATGGAGGGGGGAAGGTTGTTGCCCTC
Source organism: Aquarana catesbeiana (assembly GCF_042186555.1). NCBI lineage: Eukaryota > Metazoa > Chordata > Amphibia > Anura > Ranidae > Aquarana > Aquarana catesbeiana. Next base: position 417,776,518 of record NC_133325.1, on the reverse strand, counting down.
ATCGAGCCACACAGCCGTCTCGTGGAGAGCGGCTGGTAGTGTGGATTGTACAAAGGGAGACGCAGGAAGCGTCTCTTGTACATCCGCCCCGCCTGTAATCACCAATCGGCGTAGCCGACGTGATATCATTCAGGCCGGCCGCTGACGCACACTGCGCATGCCTCAATCTCCGGCGCCATCAACAACTGATGGCGCGACGGAGAGAGAGGAGGCCGCTGCGTCATGGTATCCCGGCAACGATACCCACACGGACACGGCCGGCCGGACTCCCCAGCTCCGAAGCGGGCCGCACAGCTGACGACGCGCAGGGGAGAGAAGGGGGCAGCCGCGTTCCAGTAACCCAGCAACCCGGGTCACGTGGAGGCTACCGCACATGACTCATCCCTGCGCGTGTGTCCGTCAGCAGCCGGCTCGCACGGAGGAAATCCGCCAGCCGCGGCCATGCCGACACATCACCAGAGGACACCCCTTGCGCCAATCCTCCATAGGAGGAGTGGCGCTGGGCGGCCGCACATTGCTGGAAAGATCACCAGACGGTGCAGGGAAGTATGCATGTCCTGTGAAAGGGGAGCAGCCTCTACACATAAAACCGGATGTATTTATAATAAAGTAACACATGTATTATTCAAACAGAGTATTAATAAATAATAAGGGGCGGCTAAGATAGTTGAAATGACAACCGAGGTAGAGAGAAAGAGAAAAAGGGGGGGGTGGGGGATTACATCAGCCATATATATCGATATTAATAAATCACCATAGAGTGTTGCAGAATTAATATATTAAAGTACACTAAACCTACATATGCAAACCTGCGATTAATAAACCATAGATAGTTGGTGGGGATATAGGCAAGGCAAAACATATATATTAGTTAGTGTCAGTAAATGACAGTAAGTAGTTATATAATTATGCCTACATTAATCACATATATATGTTAACAGGACAAATACATAATCAATATAATGAGGTACATTGAACCTACATATGTATTAAAAAAGCAATTAGTAAGCAAAAGGCAGTTGGTATGCACATAGGCGAAACAAAACGTATATATTAATATCAATGGACAACAGTAGGTAAGGACAATTATCCATAGTGATATAATTATTTTAGATTTTCTAATTTTTTTATAGTTCCATGTCTATCATTCGGGGGAAGCACAGCCGAGGAAAAAGGAGGGGGAGGGAAAGAGGAGGGGGGGGGGGAAGGGTTATAAATGAATCAAGTTGTGTAGTTAGAGAAAAGGTTTATAGGTTTGGGCCTCATTGATTCCAGGGGGAAATGTAGCACATAGGCGTTCTATCCATGTGGTTTCTTTTTGGCAAATAGCTTTGTCCCAGTCCCCACCCCTGGGGTCCATTGGGATTACTGCTAGTACAATAAATGAGATAAGGGAAACATTGAACCTGTGGTAAAGGTCAAGGTGCCTACTAACTGCTGTCACCATTTTGCCTTCCCCCGAGTAATAGACATGGTCCCTAATTCTACAGCGTAGGTGTCTTATTGTTTTCCCTATGTAGAATGCGCCACATTGACATAGCATAAGGTATACCACTCCTTTTGTATCACAGTCTGCATAAAATTTGGGTCGAAATTCTTCCCCATTGGGTAATCGGAAAGATTTCCCCTCTCTTATCCAAGGGCAAAAGGAACATTTGCCACATTGAAAAATTCCTGATTTCGATTGTTGGTGTTTAGGGGTGGTAACAAAGTGGCTTGAGGTCAGTTGGTCACCCAGGGACCTTGTTCGTCTAAACGTGATTTGGGGGGAAGAGCTGATGTATTTGTTGATAATAGGGTCTTCCTGGAGGGTCGACCAATGTTTGTTCAGTATATCCCGAAGTTTTTGATGCTCTTGCGAATATTTGGTAATAAATCTTACTGGTGCATTTGTAGAAATGGTTTTTTTCTTAAAGAGTAAGGAATTTCTCGACTGGCGGACGGCTTTGTTATATGCACTGCGCAGTATGGTCTTAGTATAGCCCCTTGCCAATAATCTGTTGCGGAGCGCGTTTGCTTGGGATTTAAATTCCTCTAATTGCGTGCAGTTCCGACGTAGTCTGAGATATTGTGCATAGGGGATGCTCTTGATGAGCGGTCTGGGATGGGCGCTTGCCGCATGCAGTAGAGTGTTTCCTGCAGTTTCCTTTCTGAACAAAGTGGTGGCTAGACAGTTCTCTTTGTCTTTAAAGATCGTCAAATCTAGGAAGGTTATTTGGCTCGGATGTGTACAAACAGTGAATTTAAGATTCATAGAATTCTGATTAATAGTTTGAATGAAGCTGTCTAATAGATCTTGGGTACCTGTCCATACTAAAAAAAGATCGCCTATATAGCGCCGCCATATAAGGGCGTGGTCAGTGTAGATGGTTAGATCCTCATTGGAGAAAATGTTGCGTTCCCACCCCCCCAGGTACAGATTGGCGTAGCTCGGTGCACAACATGTGCCCATAGCCACGCCCTGTACCTGGAGGAAGTGGGAATCTTTAAAGCAAAAGTAGTTACGAGTTAGTATAAATTTAAGTAATTCCAAGACAAATTCACAGTATTCCCAGCTGTAGTGATCTTGTTCTTGTAGGAACATGTGTGCCATCCCGATGCCCTGCTCGTGTGGGATACTGGAGTATAGAGACTCCACATCCAATGTCACGAGGAGGGCATCGGGAGGGACAGGCAGTCCTTCTATCTGTTTTAGAAGGTCAAGTGTATCACGAGTGTAGGACGGAAGACTCAATACATGTGGCATTAAAATAGAGTCTACAAGACGGCTGGCATGTTCAGACAGAGAACCAACACCGGAAACGATTGGGCGACCGGGAGGCATTGTGCGGTGTTTATGTATCTTCGGTAAGGCATAAAAGGTAGCCTCTCTAGGTTTTTTGACATTAAGGTAGTTGTATGTATCTTGGTCAATTAGGCCCTTTTGGAAAGCTAGACCAATAATCTCCAGGTATTCTTGCTTGAATTCCTGGATACAGGTCTCAGAAAGATGGCGATAGCATTGTTTGTTTGATAAAATTTTATTTACCATAGATTCGTAGTGTGTTTTTGTCATAAGGACGATGTTTCCTCCTTTATCTGAAGCTTTAATTACTAGATCTGGGTGATTTTGTAAGGCCTGGATGGCTTGTCTTTGAGGGTATGAGAGATTTCCTGGGGTCGTTGATGTAGTAATCTGTTTGATATCTTTAATGGTTCCCGTAAGGAATGCCCAGATATGCGAGTTGGTAGTCAAGTCTGGAAATCGTTGTGATTTCGGTTTAAATTTTTTTAAAATATGTGTGGCTGACGTCGCCGTATCCTGTGAAGAATTTGATTCTGATACTGATTCATTTTCCTCCAATAAGAGTATTAGATCTCGGAGGACTCTAAAGTCCTCCATGGAAAAGTGTTTCACTTGTTCTGATATAGCTTTATCTTGTTTGGATTGTAACACTTGTTTGTCATACAGAAATTTATACGTTAGATTACGTGAGAATAAATAAACACCTTTTATTGTCTCATATTTGTCGATGTTCGTAGAGGGGCAGAAGCTTAGTCCAAATTTGAGGACCTCAAGTGTCTCTTTCCCAAAGTGGTAAGGAGTTAAGTTTATAACTTCCAATCCCGTGGTTATGTCGGTGTTGTCATGTTGGTGAGCGATTGAAAATTTACTTGTGCATTTGGTGCTTGGATGTGTGCATCCAGTGTACTTTGTCTAATGTTAGGTACTCGTTGTGTCAAGGGTGGGAGAGTGGTGGGGGGATAATGTCCCTGATGATTCAAGGGGTCAATGGGATTTCGGAATGTAGTTCGGAATTAATGAAACTTTTGATTTTTTATTATCAAACAGAATTGAATACGTTAGACCAGGAGATTATCCTACTACAAACATCGAACGAGAATATTAGCGAACACGCCCTTTTTTCTAAACGAGTCCAAGATACTAAAGATTACGTAACAAGGATCACAAAAGACATTATCTATAAAAAACAGAATAAGTTATCTAAAGATCGCTTAGCCTTCTCTGAAGGCTTCGCATATCATTGGCAGAATACTATGCAAAGAAAGGGTTCTAGAAATTACTGCCGTGCAAATAAGACTAATAATAATTACGGGGCGACAGATGAGGACACTGAATCAGACTCCTCATTCAGATCTACCTCTTCCCTTCCAAGACAAAGCCAACACAATCCCCGGGACAACTCTGGAGCTCGGAAAAGAGACCATGGAGGAGGCTCTTATACTCCCTCCTCTAAAAAACGCCCTCCCAACGCAGATACTAAATTACAACCACATCCCCAAGCACAAGGACACACCACACAACCACATGATCGATCACTCACACAACCCAAATATTTGGGTGCCACTGCCCTACAAGCAATACAAATTTTGAGTAACCAACCATCAACACAAAAAATGACACAACCTAACACTATAGGCCCTACTGATATGGGCCTAACTAACCCAAACCCCATTGACCCCTTGAATCATCAGGGACATTATCCCCCCACCACTCTCCCACCCTTGACACAACGAGTACCTAACATTAGACAAAGTACACTGGATGCACACATCCAAGCACCAAATGCACAAGTATATTTTCAATCGCTCACCAACATGACAACACCGACATAACCACGGGATTGGAAGTTATAAACTTAACTCCTTACCACTTTGGGAAAGAGACACTTGAGGTCCTCAAATTTGGACTAAGCTTCTGCCCCTCTACGAACATCGACAAATATGAGACAATAAAAGATGTTTATTTATTCTCACGTAATCTAACGTATAAATTTCTGTATGACAAACAAGTGTTACAATCCAAACAAGATAAAGCTATATCAGAACAAGTGAAACACTTTTCCATGGAGGACTTTAGAGTCCTCCGAGATCTAATACTCTTATTGGAGGAAAATGAATCAGTATCAGAATCAAATTCTTCACAGGATACGGCGACGTCAGCCACACATATTTTAAAAAAATTTAAACCGAAATCACAACGATTTCCAGACTTGACTACCAACTCGCATATCTGGGCATTCCTTACGGGAACCATTAAAGATATCAAACAGATTACTACATCAACGACCCCAGGAAATCTCTCATACCCTCAAAGACAAGCCATCCAGGCCTTACAAAATCACCCAGATCTAGTAATTAAAGCTTCAGATAAAGGAGGAAACATCGTCCTTATGACAAAAACACACTACGAATCTATGGTAAATAAAATTTTATCAAACAAACAATGCTATCGCCATCTTTCTGAGACCTGTATCCAGGAATTCAAGCAAGAATACCTGGAGATTATTGGTCTAGCTTTCCAAAAGGGCCTAATTGACCAAGATACATACAACTACCTTAATGTCAAAAAACCTAGAGAGGCTACCTTTAATGCCTTACCGAAGATACATAAACACCGCACAATGCCTCCCGGTCGCCCAATCGTTTCCGGTGTTGGTTCTCTGTCTGAACATGCCAGCCGTCTTGTAGACTCTATTTTAATGCCACATGTATTGAGTCTTCCGTCCTACACTCGTGATACACTTGACCTTCTAAAACAGATAGAAGGACTGCCTGTCCCTCCCGATGCCCTCCTCGTGACATTGGATGTGGAGTCTCTATACTCCAGTATCCCACACGAGCAGGGCATCGGGATGGCACGCATGTTCCTACAAGAACAAGATCACTACAGCTGGGAATACTGTGAATTTGTCTTGGAATTACTTAAATTTATACTAACTCGTAACTACTTTTGCTTTAAAGATTCCCACTTCCTCCAGGTACAGGGCGTGGCTATGGGCACATGTTGTGCACCGAGCTACGCCAATCTGTACCTGGGGGGGTGGGAACGCAACATTTTCTCCAATGAGGATCTAACCATCTACAATGACCACGCCCTTATATGGCAGGGCTATATAGACGATCTTTTTTTAGTATGGACAGGTACCCAAGATCTATTAGACAGCTTCATTCAAACTATTAATCAGAATTCTATGAATCTTAAATTCACTGTTTGTACACATCCGAGCCAAATAACCTTCCTAGATTTGACGATCTTTAAAGACAAAGAGAACTGTCTAGCCACCACTTTGTTCAGAAAGGAAACTGCAGGAAACACTCTACTGCATGCGGCAAGCGCCCATCCCAGACCGCTCATCAAGAGCATCCCCTATGCACAATATCTCAGACTACGTCAGAACTGCACGCAATTAGAGGAATTTAAATCCCAAGCAAACGCGCTCCGCAACAGATTATTGGCAAGGGGCTATACTAAGACCATACTGCGCAGTGCATATAACAAAGCCGTCCGCCAGTCGAGAAATTCCTTACTCTTTAAGAAAAAAAACATTTCTACAAATGCACCAGTAAGATTTATTACCAAATATTCGCAAGAGCATCAAAAACTTCGGGATATACTGAACAAACATTGGTCGACCCTCCAGGAAGACCCTATTATCAACAAATACATCAGCTCTTCCCCCCAAATCACGTTTAGACGAACAAGGTCCCTGGGTGACCAACTGACCTCAAGCCACTTTGTTACCACCCCTAAACACCAACAATCGAAATCAGGAATTTTTCAATGTTACAAATGTTCCTTTTGCCCTTGGATAAGAGAGGGGAAATCTTTCCGATTACCCAATGGGGAAGAATTTCGACCCAAATTTTATGCAGACTGTGATACAAAAGGAGTGGTATACCTTATGCTATGTCAATGTGGCGCATTCTACATAGGGAAAACAATAAGACACCTACGCTGTAGAATTAGGGACCATGTCTATTACTCGGGGGAAGGCAAAATGGTGACAGCAGTTAGTAGGCACCTTGACCTTTACCACAGGTTCAATGTTTCCCTTATCTCATTTATTGTACTAGCAGTAATCCCAATGGACCCCAGGGGTGGGGACTGGGACAAAGCTATTTGCCAAAAAGAAACCACATGGATAGAACGCCTATGTGCTACATTTCCCCCTGGAATCAATGAGGCCCAAACCTATAAACCTTTTCTCTAACTACACAACTTGATTCATTTATAACCCTTTCCCCCCCCCCCTCCTCTTTCCCTCCCCCCCCCTTTTTCCTCGGCTGTGCTTCCCCCGAATGATAGACATGGAACTATAAAAAGATTAGAAAATCTAAAATAATTATATCACTATGGATAATTGTCCTTACCTACTGTTGTCCATTGATATTAATATATACGTTTTGTTTCGCCTATGTGCATACCAACTGCCTTTTGCTTACTAATTGCTTTTTTAATACATATGTAGGTTCAATGTACCTCATTATATTGATTATGTATTTGTCCTGTTAACATATATATGTGATTAATGTAGGCATAATTATATAACTACTTACTGTCATTTACTGACACTAACTAATATATATGTTTTGCCTTGCCTATATCCCCACCAACTATCTATGGTTTATTAATCGCAGGTTTGCATATGTAGGTTTAGTGTACTTTAATATATTAATTCTGCAACACTCTATGGTGATTTATTAATATCGATATATATGGCTGATGTAATCCCCCACCCCCCCTTTTTCTCTTTCTCTCTACCTCGGTTGTCATTTCAACTATCTTAGCCGCCCCTTATTATTTATTAATACTCTGTTTGAATAATACATGTGTTACTTTATTATAAATACATCCGGTTTTATGTGTAGAGGCTGCTCCCCTTTCACAGGACATGCATACTTCCCTGCACCGTCTGGTGATCTTTCCAGCAATGTGCGGCCGCCCAGCGCCACTCCTCCTATGGAGGATTGGCGCAAGGGGTGTCCTCTGGTGATGTGTCGGCATGGCCGCGGCTGGCGGATTTCCTCTATCTCCTCCGTGCGAGCCGGCTGCTGACGGACACACGCGCAGGGATGAGTCATGTGCGGTAGCCTCCACGTGACCCGGGTTGCCGGGTTACTGGAACGCGGCTGCCCCCTTCTCTCCCCTGCGCGTCGTCAGCTGTGCGGCCCGCTTCGGAGCTGGGGAGTCCGGCCGGCCGTGTCCGTGTGGGTATCGTTGCCGGGATACCATGACGCAGCGGCCTCCTCTCTCTCCGTCGCGCCATCAGTTGTTGATGGCGCCGGAGATTGAGGCATGCGCAGTGTGCGTCAGCGGCCGGCCTGAATGATATCACGTCGGCTACGCCGATTGGTGATTACAGGCGGGGCGGATGTACAAGAGACGCTTCCTGCGTCTCCCTTTGTACAATCCACACTACCAGCCGCTCTCCACGAGACGGCTGTGTGGCTCGATGAGGGCAACAACCTTCCCCCCTCCATCTATCTTTTTCAGCTGATTACCCAGGTAAGCCTTGATGCACAATGGTCTATTTGATATTACCAAATAGTGACAGATGATCTATATCTTACCCCCATTATACTTTTATTTGTACTTACGGCAAATCATCTTTTTTTCTCTATGGGTTTATCTCCCTAACAGCCGCAGTATACCTAGAGATTGGGACCACTAACCTCTTATACATCTAATCTTATATGAATTTTGATGTAAACCATCACGTACCTCTAACACTAGACTTTCGTCCAGCAAGTTAAAATTGGTATCTATTGCAAGCTATTGATACTTGCTAACAAGGTTATTCCCATTTACATAGCTATAACCTACCAGGGTAAGTCCAATATCTACTGCAAATCTGACTACCATTCTTAATGTGGATCAACTTTTTAAATATGCTATAGATCATTCCCCACACAATTATCAATCAATTTAAATTGATTATCTCTTTTAAATTTTATTACTGATATTTGTATAAAATCTATCCCCCATCCCTTTTTGTTCTTCCCTGTGTGTTCCCTCCCCCTCCCCCTTTCCCTTCCCCCTTCGCCCTCCCTCTCCCCCCCCTTCCCCACCTTTTCCTCCCCCTTCCCTCCCCCTACCTTCCCTTTCCTTCCCCTCCCCCCACCGTTCCTTTCCTCTCCCATCACCTTCCTCTATCCCCCTCCCTTTCCCCTCCCCCATTTTCCTTCCCACTTCCTCTCCTTTCTTTCCCCTCCCCCCCCTCCCATTGGCTCCTCCCTTCCTCCCACCCTTACCTGTATATTCAGCTTATATCCTTTATATTATTTAACCTTTGTTTTTTACTATGTTACATACGTCCCCACATTGTTTGTATTTCACCATGACCCTGCAGACTAGATGCATGTCCCTGAGTTTAGGAGTTAGCCCCTCCTATTACACCATGACACGGTTTTTCACAGTTCTTCCACTTACCCCTATTCAAAAATACTATACCTTTTTGAATTTACTATATTATGATGTATTATTTACCGTAAATGCATTGTTCATTACAGTATTCAATTCTTGTGCTCCTGAAGAAGCGCATGAGGCGCGTAACATGTCGAGCCCATACAGTATCTGATTATCACCACTGCATAGCTTCTGGTTCAACGCAACGTAACTATATTGATCAAGATCTTTTGACTTCGAACACTGCTTTAACTACTAATTTAACCATATAGCTATGTATGGAGTGCATAATTTGTAAAACTGTCTAACGCTGAATTGAATTTCACTTTGCCTTTCTGTTTTATATTACCTTTTAATATTTTCTAAATAAACTGGAATTTTAAGAATATAATTAGTAATTACTGTGCCTTTAAAGTCTTGCGCCCACAAAAAAATATTTTTTCCATGCAGTGATCTTGCTCATCCAATCTGGAAGAAATATTACCAACAAGTGGATGGACTGTATCTTCTAAATTCATGGCCTTCGCCTACTGTCAGAAACCATTAAATCAGACTGAGACAGAAGTACAGTAAATCACACTTGTTTAATAATAAAAATAAAAAGAACAAACGTAGTCAAAACATAGCCAAAGTTCAATAACCGGAGCGGATAGTCAGCCAAGCCAGGAGTCAGGGATTGAAGTAGTGGAACAGCAAGCAGGACCTGGAGCCAGAGGGGATGTCAGCAAAGCCAGTCTTTAAACAGGAACGCAGGAGATAGTTTCTTGTGATGTGACCAAGGCGAAGGCAGAGCTCCTCTGGACTGGACGGCTTAAGTGGGCAGGACTGATGAGCAGAATCATCAGCAGCTGAGTAACTGTGTAGAGAGATGGGAGCTGGCAATTAGCCGACAGCTGAGCAGCCAGCTCAGAAAGAAGGGCTGAGCCCAGCCCTGACACAGACCATGGTCATCCAGTGCCCAGGGCAAAGATGCCAAACTTTGTCTCTGCCTTCAGTGAGAACCTGATGATCCTCTGCAGTTTGGCTCCCACTCCCAGCTGCCACTATGGTTGGCACCTCACACATACTTAAAATGCAGTGCCCCTGTCTCAAACATACATAAAATGCAGCCTCTCTTCCTCACAAATACATACAATGAAGCACCACTTCCCCTCACACATACATACATGCAGTGCAGAGTAGTTTCTGTTGCCATTATGATTTAAAAATAGTAAACACAGTTGATTGATAATAAAGTGCTTCTGCCAAACACTAACCATGAGTGAAAGAAATGTTTTATCATTCATATTCCCTGAAAAATGGCCAAGAAATCATAAATTCTGCCAGGGTATGTAAACTTATGAGCACAACTGTACATACAATGCAGCCCCCCTTTGTTACACAAACATACACAGCAGCCTCCACCTCCTTCCTCACATATATATACACAATGCAACACCCTTCTCACATACATACAATGCTGCTCCAATTCCTCACAACATACATACAATGCAGGCCCCCTTCATCACAAATACAGTGCACGCCAACCCTCCAATTCAGTTCCCCTCCTCCATGCACACAATGGAACCCCTCACCACAGTAACTCACCACAGTCCTCTTGAGGATAAGCTGCCAGTGGGGATTGTAATCTGTGGGTGGCACAGTAAAAGCCAGTTGGGGCAGTGTCACAGAGGTGATCGGCAAGCTTGGGCAGGATGCAGCTCACCAAGTGGTGCCCCCCTATATAAATTGCACCTGGGGCAGCTGTCCCACTACTCCTGTCATCCTGGCCCTGCATTCATGAAATTACATGTGAGTGCCTTTCTGTGCATTGGCACTATGAACTTAAACCAAATGATTACATATTATGAGGGTGTGCCCATGGTGCTCTAGGCTCCCAGAAGTGGGCTGAATTACCCTGGGTGTAATTTAACCTGGAACAGCAATGGCAGGAGCGTGGAGCCAAAAGTCCTAAGGGTAAAGTGTCAGAGAGTGTGTTTTGTTTATTCCTAATCCTGTTGAGCAATTACATGTTTTTTTATTAATTTGAGTTTCCTGGGTTTGAGCTTTAACTGTTTGCATTCCAAAGAGTTTTACCCTTTTCATTCTGGCAAAACTATACATAGCATTTATACCTACTTGGCACAAACTAGCACTGTTCTATAATCATACATTTTTGGCACTTAGTTATTTAAAAAAAAATAGTCTATTGGTTGTAAAGCTGAAATCATTGTTCATAAAGTCCGTGCATATTTCTGATATACACAACCACAACATAAAATAGGTTTTAATATGACATTTATTACTGGAAGTATTAAGCCACCTAACCTAATCTATATTCCCAGTGTTTTACACTAATATATTCTTTATCATATTTATTGGTTTAGTCAATTTACTAGGCCAAGTCTAGAAATTGCTGTTTAAAGTAGAACTCCAGCCAGGATATAAAATCAGTAATCCCCAGTAAGTGAACAGAGCTTTGTAGTCAGAGCTATGTTTAATTATAGGAGTCCTGTTATGTGGCTTCATCCAGAGCTACTGCCATACAACAATAAATATCTTTCTTTCAGTAAAACTAGCTCACTGACATTGTTCACTTTTTTTCTGCTATGTACGGTAGTAGTCTCCTCATGCCAGAGCCTACCAATTTAAGACATAGGGGTTTATTTACTAAAGGCAAATCAACTTTGCACTACAAGTGCACTTGGAAGTGCAGTCGCTGTAGATCTGAGGGGGACATGCAAGGAAAATAAAAAACAGCATTTTGCTTGTACATGATTGAATGATAAAATCATCAGAGCTTCCCCTCATTTCAGATCTTCCCCTCAGTTCTAAAGCGACTGCGCTTCCAAGTGCACTTGCAGTGCAAAGTGCATTTGCCTTTAGTAAATAAACCCCATAGTCATCCTTTGACCTTTTCTGCTACATTCAGTTGCCAAGAGAGGAAAAAATTACCTGGTATTTCTGTGTATGGACAGCAAGTTACTTACACCCCTTCCTCTCAGGTCACAACACTGGTTCTCGGTAAATGCTTCAGTACTGTCACATGGACCAGAGAGAGAGTATGCAGCCCTGTGTGGACTCCAAGGGGGTTATTTATGAAAGGCAAATCCACTTTGCACAGCAAGTGCAAACTACAAGTGAAAAGTGCATTTGGAAGTAAAGTCGCTGTAGATCCGATGGGGACTTGGATGATAAAATCAGCAGAGCTTCCCCTCATTTCATTTCAGATCTACCCCTCAGATTTACAGTGACTGCACTTCCAAGTACACTGACTGGTGGAGTGGGCGAAGGCTCAGCACGTCCCTCCTAATGCAAACATACAAGTAACAGTGTGTAGTGACATGGGAGAAGACATTTTCAGAGGAACTTATATTTACATTTCATTACTGCACACAGTGAAGGCACAGCAACATCCACACATGTAGGACACCCAAAGTTATTGGTGATTTATTCTTCTAAAGCAAACACAACTTTGCGCACTGATACTGACTACTATTACACTGTTTCTCTTCTCCTTCAGTTTCTCTCCCTCACTCAGCTAATGTGATCCCAGTGCTGATGGAGAAGGGCAGGAGAAGGTCACAAAAGAGTGCTGTTGTCAGAGAAGGGTCCTCTCCAGTCACATTCATCCTGTTCTTGGGCGCGTGCGCGCGATAGCACATGGGTGCGCGCTGTGACTCATGCATGCCCACCGCGACACTCTGGCGGGGCTATTTAAATAAGCTCCAGCACCCAGACTGGCTGATGGTTTGTCTTCAGCTCCTGTTGCTTCCTGCTTCCCATACCTGCTGGTGGCCCGTGCTCCTTAGTGCCACCCATTCCCTGTTTCATCTCCAGGGGACGGGGTGCGCATAGTGGCAAGGGCGAACCGCTCTCGGCATCTCGGCCTCGGTAAGTACTTACCTGACAGTACAAACCAGCCAGATGTCTGAGGTCGACAGAGCGCATTCCCCTTCAGAGATCCTGTGCCAGCAGGTCTCAGCCCTCACTGACGCAGTCCAGAAACTACAAGAGGGCTATACCCAAATTGACAGCCGCCTTTAGCAACTATCCAGTCCACCTCTACCTGCAGCCGCAGCTCCCGCACCACTAGTGGGGCCTCCGCCCCTCAGCCCACTGCAAGCTCAACGGTAGTTATGGCGCTCCCTGAGCCCAGGGTCCCTACACCTGAGTGCTTCTCAGGGGATCGTAAAAAATACAGAGCCTTCAAGAATGCCTGCTCGCTCTATCTGGCCCTCCAGCCCAGGACTTTTTCTTCTGACGCAGTAAAAGTGGGGTTTGTTATCTCCCTTCTAGCTGAGGAGCCACAAGCTTGGGCTCACAGTCTGATGGAACAAAGGAGCCCTGTCTTGAATTCTATTGATACCTTCTTTGAGAGCATGGCTCAACTTTATGACGATCCACAACGCACTGCTACCGCTGAAGCAACCCTGCATAACCTCTCCCAGGGAAAGAGGCCCATAGAGGATTACACAGTGGAATTCTGCAAGTGAGCAGCCGACAGGGGTTGGAATGAGCCTGCTCTGAGGTACAAATACTGTCAAGGTCTGTCTGAGGTCCTTAAGGATGAACTGGCTAGGATAGAAACCCCAGCCTCTCTAGAGGAACTAATCCAATCAGCCACAAAGCTGGATAGCCGTTTACGTGAGCGACGCGCAGAACGTTTTTAAGGGCCACAATCTAGTTGGACCCCCTTCAGGCCAATGCCTATCCATACTCCACCTCCTACTACTGCTACCTCCTCGGCTCCCGAAGCCGAACCCATGCAACTCAGACTGGTCTGTGCCCCCCTGACTCCTGAAGAAAGGCAACGCAGACGCCAGTCCAATCTGTGTCTGTACTGTGGAGGTTCCGGTCATTTCCTCCGCAGCTGTCCAGTGAGGCCTAGTAAGTCATACCCGAAAGACACTGTGAATTACCGATCCATGGGTATACCCAAGACTTATGTTTCTCTCCTTATTTCTCTACAGCTACGGGAAGAGGAAACCCGTCTGCCAGCAATAATTGATTCTGGAGCTTGTAGCTGTTTCCTAGACATCTCGCTGGCCCAAAATCTACATGTCCCTCTTCAGGCTAAGGCTCAAAGTCTCCTGGTACATTTGGCTGATGGGTCTCTTCCCCCTTTTGGACCCATCACTCGAGAAACCAAGCCCATCCTTACCTCCACTGACTCAGGCCATCAAGAGTTTCTATGATTTGACCTTATCCATTCACCTATCTTTCCTGTAATCTTAGGCCTGCCCTGGTTCCAGGTGCATGAACCTCAAATTAACTGGAAGACCAAGGAAGTATCCTTCTCCTCTCAATACTGCTCCCAGCACTGCTTCACCCCAGCTCCTGGTATTTGCTCAGCCATTTCACCCGTGCCTGACAATCTCTAACACATCCCTTAAGAATATCTTGAGTTCCGGGATGTATTTGACAAACAGAAGGTGGACTGCCTACCGCCTCACTGGCCCTATGATTGCCCCATTGACCTCCTTCCTGGCTCAGAAGTCTCGTTTGGCCGCATTTTTCCACTGTCAGAAACCGAACTGAAGGTCCTGAAAGATTATATTGATGAAAACTTAGAAAAACGCTTCATCCGTCCTTCCTCTTCGCCAGCCGGAGCTGGTATGTTTTTCGTAGAGAAGAAAGATGGGTCCTTAAGGCCGTGTGTGGATTATAGGTAACCTAATAACATAACGGTAAAGAACCGTTACCCACTACCACTCATTCCCGAATTGTTCCAACGATTTCAATTGGCCCAGATCTTCTCTAAACTGGATCTTCGGGGTGCTTACAATCTTATCAGGATTCGGCCCGGGGATGAGTGGAAGACCGCCTTTAGGTCCAGGTTTGGCCATTATAAGTACCTGGTGATGCCTTTTGGGTTATGCAATGCCCCGGCCACTTTCCTGAAGACAATTCCTGGGAGCCTACTAGGAATCTCCATGCCCCACGTTTAATTGAAGCTTTTCATCAGGAACATCCTGAATTGATGTCTAGTCTGGGTGTCCGGAGTCCGCCCCTTGGGGGGGGCACTGTCAGAGAAGGGTCCTCTCCAGTCACATTCATCCTGTTCCTGGGCGCGTGCGCGCTGGATTGGCGCTTCGGCGCATGCGTGCGCGCGGCCAGATGGAGCTGCGCGTGCGCGATAGCACACGGGTGCACGCTGTGACTCATGCATGCCCACCGTGACACTCTGACAGGGCTATATAAATCAGCTCCAGCACCCAGACTGGTTGCTGGTTTGTCTTCAGCTCCTGTTGCTTCCTGCTTCCTGTTTCCTGTTTCCTGTTTATGCTCACCTGATCTCCTGTTGTGACCCGGACTGCTCTTACCACGCTGCCTCTCTCCTGGATTGACCCCCGGCCTGATTAACGGACTTCCTCTGCTTGATACCAGTGTTAGACCCCTGGCTTGATTAACGGACTTCCTCTGCTTGATACCAATGTTTGACCCCCGGCCTGTTCTACGGACTTGTCTTGCTTATTGCCTGTGTTTGACCCTCTGCTTGCTTACATTTTGTCTGCTCCACCCAGCAACGGGACTTCCACCGGTTCCTGGACTCCTGCATCCCCAGACCCGGCTCTGCAGTTTCCCACAAGGGACCCATACCTGCTGGTGGCCCGTGCTCCTTAGTGCCACCCATTCCCTGTTTCATCTCCAGGGGATGAGGTGTGCGTAGTGGCAAGGGCGAACCACTCTCGGCATCTCGGCCTCGGTAAGTACTTACCTGACAGCTGTGCAGGTGCTGATGACATCATTGGTTGTTAGGGCAGCAGCGGCTAGGAAGCTGTGATGGTACACTATGAAAACCTGTGGCTTTGTGTAACCAAAGGGCAGGCTTTACCCACTCTCTGGCTTGTATAAATGTTTTGGGAAATTTTAAGGCATTTTGCCAAAGCACACCTCAAGAAGCCTGAAAGCACCCCAGGGTGCCTGGGCACCCTGTTGAAAAAGGCTGCAATGGACACAAATTAACCTCCCTGGTGGTATGATTAATTCAGATTTTTGATGCTCAAAGCGGTACAATTCTTTTGCATGGAAATTTGGCGTTTTATGTTGTAGGCCTGTAATTCTTAGGAATAACTCACTTAAATCTGTCCAAACAAGAGTCTAGTAGACATCCCGGGTATGATAAAGTTTGAAACATGAATTTATAAATTATAATATAATAAATAACTATAAATAATTATAACAAATAATAATATAATAATAATAAAAATTATTCAATAATGTAATCAAATCAAAAACACTAAAATTTGCTCAGTTGCAGAATTGTTGCTGTCATTACTTTCAGTGTTTGATGACGGATTTTCCCACAAATCACTATCGCTCAATTCTGCAAGTGATTCTAATTTATTATCGCTGTTTTCTAGCTGGTCTAAAACTGCTTTTGATGTAAAAGGACAGTTTTGGTTGCTATGGACAATCTTCAGTTTCCAGGCAGAAAGAACAGTATTTATAACATAAAAGTGCATGCAGGGCATGGACAAACCATTAGGGACAAAAGGGATGTGAAATTATTTGATACAGTAATGTAATCTGTAAGATTACAATGTACTGTATGTATTGTGTGTGTTTGACTTTTGAAATCTGGCGCCGTGCTCCATCCTCGTGCGTTACAACACTCTCAGGGAACGGAGCCCGGCTCTGTGATACATTGAGCGGAGACACAGTCGCCACACACTGCGGGGAGACATCGCAGAAACCTGGGGACAAGGTAAGTAACTGTACCTGGATCCTGTGATAAGATCCTGAGTGTGGCTCAGGGTTACAGCTTTTGGCACTGAAAATCCACTCCCAGCCACACTCGGGAATACCGTTGGGGAGTTTAAAAGAAATTGTCTGACTTTTCTGTAAAGGAGCAAAAACATGGGTCCTGACCCAGGGGACATGTATCAATGCAAAAAAAAAAGTTTTAAAAATGGCCATTTTTTCGGGAGCAGCGATTTTAATAATGCTTAAGGTGAAACACTAAAAGTGAAATATTCCTTTAAATTCCGGATCTGGGGGGTGTCTATAGTATGCCTGTAAAGTGGCGCATTTTTCCCCTGTTTAGAACAGTCCCTCACAAAATGACATTTCTATAGGAAAAAAAGTAATTTAAAAGTAATAGCGGCTATAGTGAATTGTCTATGGAAGAAATCAAAAGTGCAAATTTTAAGGGTTAGTATGCAAGTTATTGTCATAAAAAGTGTTTGGGGACCCGGGTCCTGCCCCAGGGGACATGTATCAATGCAAAAAAAGTCTTATGCCTGTAAAGTGGCGCATTCTTCCCGTGTTTAGAACAGTCCCTGCACAAAATGACATTTCGAAAGGAAAAAAGTAATTTAAAAGTAATAGCGGCTATAGTGAATAGTTGGGTCTCAGGAATACAGATAAAAGTCATTGAAAAAAATGGCATGGGATCCCCTCAGTCCATTACCAGGCCCTTTGGGTCTGGTATGAATATTAAGGGGAACCCCGAACCAAAATAAAAAAAAAAAAAATGGCGTGGGGGTTCCCCCAAAAATCCATACCAGACCCTTATCTGAGCACGCAACCTGGCAGGCCACAGGAAAAAAGGGGGGGATGAGAGAGCACCCCCCCTCCTGAACTGTACCAGGCCTCAACTGTGCCAGGCCTCATCCCCACAACCCTTGCCCGGTGGTTGTGGGGGTCTGTGGGCAGGGGGCTTATCGGAATCTGGAAGCCCCCTTTAACAAGGGGACCCCCAGATCCCGGCCTCCCCCCCGTGTGCAATGGTAACGGGGTACAAATGTACCCCTACCATTTCACAAAAAAGTGTCAAAATGTTAAAAAAGACAAGACACAGCTTCGGGACAAGTCTTTTATTAAAAAATAAAAATGTCCCACGAAGTCCATTCATCTTCTTGTCTCGCTCCGCTGACGGACCGAAAAGAAAAAAAAAACAAAGCCGCGACCAACCCGCCTCCATAGGAGGCACCTGCGGTATAAGACGCGTGGCGGGGACACCCGGTTACATAAACGGGTGGCCCAGCCCCCCTCTGACACCCCAGGAAAGAGATGGGGAAGTCCCCGTGTGTCTGAGGGGGGCGGGGTCACCCGGGAACGTCACCATGTGGCCCCACCCTCAGTTATATAAGAACTGTCAAAGCGAAGACAAGTGATACGGCGGGTGCCTCCCATGGAGGCGGGTCGGTCGCGGCTTTGTTTTTTTTATTCTTTTTCGGTCCATCAGCGGAGCGAGAGAAGAAGATCAATGGACTTTGTGGGACATTTTTATTTTCTTATATTTTAATAAAGGACGTATCCCAAGCTGTGTCTTGTCTTTTGTACCATTTTAACACTTTTTTTGTGAAATGATAAGGGTACATTTGTACCCCATTACTATTTCACACAGGGGGGAGGCCAGGATTGGGGGTCCCCTTGTTAAAGGGGGCTTCCAGATTTTGATAAGCCCCGCGCCTGCAGACCCCCACAACCACCGGGCAAGGCTCAGGGGGATGAGGCCCTTGTCCCCATTAACATGGGGACAATGTTCTTTGGGGGGTTACCCAAAAGCACCCTCCCCATGTTGAGGGCATGTGACCTAGTAAGGTTCAGGGGGGCGCTCTCTCTTCCTCACCTCTTTTCCCGTGGCCTGCCAGGTTGCGTGCTCGGATAAGGGTCTGGCACGAATTTTTGGGGGGTCCCCCCACACAATTATTTTTAATTTTGGCATGGAGTTCCCCTTAAAATCCATACCAGACCTGAAGGGTCTGGTATGAATTTTGAGGGGGACCCCTACGCCATTTTTAATATGGCGTAGGGGTTCCCCTTAATATCCATACCAGACCTAAAGGGCCTGGTATGGAATTTGGGGGGACCACCACGCAATTTTTTTTTTTAATTTTGGTTCGGGGTTCCCCTTAATATTCATACCAGACCCAAAGGGCCTGGTAATGGACTGGGGGGATCCCACGCCATTTTTTTTCAATGACTTTTATCTGTATTGCTGAGACCCGACAATGCACTATAGCCGCTATTACTTTTAAATGACTTTTTTCCTTTAGAAATGTCATTTTGTGCAGGGACTGTTCTAAACAGGGGAAAAATGTGCCACTTTACAGGCATACTATAGACACCCCCCAGGTATGAAATTTAAAGGAATATTTCACTTTTATTGTTTCACTTTAAGCATTATTAAAATCACTGCTCCTAAAAAAACGGCCATTTTTAAAACTTTTTTTGCATTTATACATGTCCCCTGGGGCAGGACCCGGGTCCCAAGACACTTTTTATGACAATAACTTGCATATTAGCCTTTAAAATTAGCACTTTTGATTTCTCCCATAGACTTTTAAAGGGTGTTCCGTGGCTTTTGTATTTGCCGCGAACACCCCAAATTGTTCACTATTCGATGAACAGGCAAACGCCTAGTCGAACTTACTTTCATCTCGAACTTCGGGCTCATCCCTAGTGACCATTCATTTTTACATTAGTGTCATTTTATTTTGTCAGGGCAGGTTTACTAAAGTATACTGTATTTCAGTGCTTTAGTGCATGTTTAACGCAGTATATTTCTGTGCGTTACTGCACATTTAACACAGTATATTTCAGTGTGCTACGTGCCATTTAACACAATATATTTCAGTGTGTTAGTGCACGTTTAACGCAGTATAATTCAGTTCGTTAGGTCGCATTTAACTCTGTATACTTCTGTATATTTCTGTGCATTACTGCATGTTTATCGCAGTATATTTCAGCTCATTACTTGCCGTTTAACGCAGTATATTTTAATGCGTTATGTGGCATTTAACGCAGTATATTTCAGTGGGTTACATGCCGTTTAATGCAGTATTTTTTGTGTGCTGCTGCGCATTTAAGGCAGTATATTTCTGTGCGTTACGTGCTGTTTAACGCTGTATATTTCTGTGCATTACTGCATGTTTAACACAGTATATTTCAGTGCATCACATTCCGTTTAACACAGTATAGTTCAGTGCGTTAGTGGACATTTAATGCAGTACACTTTTTTGCATTACTGCACGTTTAATGCAGTACATTTCTGTGCATTACTGCACGTTTAATGCAGTATATTTCAGTGCATTACGTGCCATTTAACTCAGTATTTTTCTGTGCATTAGTATGCGTTTAACGCTCTATATTTCTGTGCATTACTGCACATTTAATGCAGTATATTTCTGTGCATTAGTGCACTTTTAACGCAATATATTTCAGTGCAGCATGAGTCAGACTGACTCTGCATCCATCCCAGACTGCTCTCTCCCAGTCCTCTCAGGCATGCCTCTCAGTCTTCTCCTGACTGTAACACTCATCAGCCCACCTGGCTGTCTTCCTCTCTGGAGATTTGCCCGGCAATATTCTCCTTCTATCCTTCTTCTGCCTCCTGTCAGGACACCATTGTGTGTCGTGAAGAAGGTCCCTTTCACACCCAAGCCCAGGCCCAACGTCACCCCCCCAGACTAGCGGGCTACCCTCAAGGGCCACTGACAGCCTAACACTCCATCTCCAGCTTCCACCTGAACTCCACTGCCCCAGCTGGGCTGATCCTGAGTATTTGAGGGGGCCTGCCCCCTGCCAACCCATATGTTGGGGATTTGTCAGGGCCCTCATTCTATGCATTAGGATGAAAAACCTTCTCTCGTGCTGCAGCCCCCCAGATCCCCTGTTTTACTTACCTGAGCCCTGTCTTTCTTGCCCCGGGGACGAGCACACCAGCTATGGCTGGTGTCTCGTG
Organism: Aquarana catesbeiana; assembly: GCF_042186555.1. Taxonomy (NCBI): domain Eukaryota; kingdom Metazoa; phylum Chordata; class Amphibia; order Anura; family Ranidae; genus Aquarana; species Aquarana catesbeiana. Next base: position 417,755,654 of record NC_133325.1, on the reverse strand, counting down.
TCCTGATTGGATAGATTGATAGCAGTGCAGGCATTGGCTGTCAATCAAATCCAATGACGCGGGCGCTGGGGGGCAGGGCCAAGTCCTGCTTTCTGTCTCAATAGATGCAGAAACAGGACACAGAAGGGCACCCGCATGGGTGTCCCAAAGGAGACTCTCCGACGGGGCACTCCAGAAGAGGAGGAGCCACCAGCGCCGCTGAGGGACCCCAGAAATGGAGGATCGGGGCCACTCTGTGCAAAACCAACTGCACAGTGGAGTTAAGTGTGACATGTTTGTTATTTAAAAAAAAAAACAAAAAACGAGGGTTTAGTAACCCTTTAACTCGCTTTTGTAAAAAGCAAGCATGAATTTTACCAGGTTGAATTTTATGGTTGACACTGGATTATTTATGCAATAGAATTTTGCATGTTATTGATTTCCTGTGTGTTCTAGTCATGCTGATGTTGAAGAAAAGGTTGTTACTACCTGTTCAGTAAATAGGATATTCTACATGTCCCCCCTGGTTTGTGAGACTTGTTTTCTGACAGTTTCTCTTTATTTCTGAAAACTTTTCTTGAAATCCTGTCACAGTACCTTCTCAAAGGCTCTTTACTGTCACAGCTGGCTGTCCTTAGTCTGCAGATCTGAAATGCTGTCCTCTTTGGCTGATATACAGCACTGTGATGTGGGACACCTGTGAAAGCAGAATGTAGCCTGAGAAGCACCATGCAGAAAATAGAAGCTCATTCCCTTTATGAATGTTTTACTGCCGCATAAAACCACTTGGAAATATGTGTCTGAGCAAGATGTAGTCACAGAATACTAAAGTGTAGCTGCTGCAGCCCCTTGCGCAGTGTCTTCTGCCCGTGTTCATAGCGATTAGCAGTGAATGACTGGACTTACATCACACCTTTATAACAGGAAAAAAATGGAATTGTATACATTGTGTCAGTAGATTCTCACAGAACGGTATCTTGGGATAAGCTGTGGTACATTTAGGCCTCCTCCACACAGGCAACTAACTGCATACAATGGATCTGAGTGGCAAGATGAGTCCAGGCTCCTTAACCATATGTAACTACTGGTCATTAGTAGGGATGAGCAGAACACCCCCTGGCTTGGTTCGCACCAGAACGTGCGAACGGACCGAAAATTCGCACGAACGTTAGAACCCCATTGACGTCTATGGGACTTGAACGTTCAAAATCAAAAGTGCTAATTTAAAAGGCTAATTTGCATGGTATTGTCCTAAAAAGGGTTTGGGGACCCGGGTCCTGCCCCAGGGGACATGTATCAATGCAAAAAAAAGTTTTTAAAACGGCCATTTTTTCTGGAGCAGTGATTTTAATGATGCCTAAAGTAAAAAAAAAAAAAAGTTAAATATTTCTTTAAATATCGTACCTGGGGGGTGTCTATAGTATGCCTGTAAAGCGGTGCATGTTTTGCGTGCTTAGAACAGTTCCTGCACAAAATGTCATTTTTAAAGGAAAAAAAGTCATTTAAAACTGCTTGTGGCTTTAATGTAATGTCGGGTCCTGGCAATATGGATTAAAATCAGTGAGACAAACGGCATGGGTACCCCCCAGTCCATTACCAGGCCCTTTGGGTCTTGTATGGATATTAAGGGGAACCCCGCACCTAAAATAAAAAAAGGAAAGGCGTGGGGCCACCAGGCCCTATATACTCTGAACAGCAGTATACAGGCGGTGCAAACAAGACAAGGTTTGTTGTTAAGTAGAATCTGTTTGTAATTTTGAACTGGTACATTTTTAACGCGTTTAGCTCCAGCCAAAAAATCTATTTTCCTTGTCAAAAGAAGTTTATTGAGTATACAATGTTATAAAGATACATAAAGTAAGTTTACAAGGATCTATAAAGTAAGCTCATTGTTTTACAGTAGGGTTTATATAGGTAAATATCATGAAATTTCAAATATTAAACATTGGGTTCATGTAAACCTAAATTAAAGATATATATCATTTCCTTAGTTACTTTTGTAGGTATTTAAATGATTTATACCTACTATACATATTGTTTACAAGTAGCGTGTATATAGGTCAAATAAATTCTGATAATGAGCTTTAATCGTAAGGTGGAGAAAAGGAAAGAGAAAGAAGAAAAAGGGTTGAAAGGTAGAGGTATGGTCCACAAGGTTGTCCCGCTCGTCAGTTTATTATTCTTTTTAGTTCTCTTTGAAGCCTTAGAATGGGTGTCTCTGTAAGTCATTTAATCTGTTACCATGGCAACAGGACAGAGTCATTGAAGTTTGACAGGAACTGTTGTTTTATCCAAGGATGCCAAAGTTTTTCAAATTTTGGAATTTGATTTTGATCGATGGCTACCATCTTAGCATGGGACATTGTATTATTCATTCTGTGAATTGTTTCTGCTAGTACCAATGTAGGAGATTTCCATGCCTTGGCCACTGTTTGTTTTGCAGCCATTATTAGTTGGATCATTAGTTTGAATTGAGAGAGTGTTAACCATTCCGGTTTTAGATTAAGTAAAGTTAAATATGGATCTGGTTGTATTATTTTTTTAAATATTTTAGATGCAATCACGAAGACTTCCTTCCAGAAGGTTTGGATTACTGGGCACGTCCACCATATGTGTAAATATGTGCCTATTTCTGGGCATCCTCGAAAACAAAGAGCTGAGGTATTAGGTGAATATTTTGTCACTCTAACGGGTACAAGGTACCAGCGAGTTAGGACTTTATAATTGGTCTCCAGTGCTAAGATGTTGGGTGAAGATGACTTAGATGTGAGCCATATGTTAGACCAGACCGTGTCTTCTAAATTTCGTCCCAGGTCCTCCTCCCACCTCTGAACGTAAGAGGGTCTATTAAGATGTGCTACTCCATATAATTGATTATAAAGTGATGAAATTGTACCTTTAGCAAATGGATCTTTTGTACAGATTGATTCAAAAATGGATAATTGGGATAATGGTGTATCCCCCTTTAGGAATGGTGTATAGAAATTTTTGATTTGGAGATATCTAAATATCTCAGAGTTTGGTAGATCATATTTTTCTCTAAGCGATGGGAATGAAAGGAATGATTTAGATGCTATGAAGTCATTTAGTGTCTGAATGCCTGATGTTGTCCAAGCTTTAAAAGAATTTGGGTAGATCCATGCCGGATAAAAGGCCGGATTTCTGATAAAAGAAAGGAGAGGATTGTGTGGAGATTGTAACTGATATTTGGTTTTTAGTTTATCCCAGAGAGATAAGAAGTGTTTAGTTATGGGATTATGAATTTTAAAGCGGTCTTTAGGATCAAGCCATAATAAATTTGATATTAATAGAGGGTCATTTTCTGAAGCCTCTATAAATACCCATAATGGGATTTCCTGTTTTGCATGGTATTTGGACAGACTGGCCAAATGTGCTGCTCTGTAGTAGTTAGTAAAATTAGGGTATCCCAGGCCTCCTTTATTTTTGGGAAGATGTAGTGTGTGTATGGGTATACGTGGTTTAGAAGAGCCCCATATAAATGAAGTTGCTCTTTTTTGTTTTCTATTCTCAAAAAATAGGAAGGAATTGGAATAGGGAGGACTCTGAATAGATAAAGCAATTTGGGTAGAATAGTCATTTTGATTGCATTAATCTTCCCTATCCAGGATAAAGGAAGTTGCGACCATTGTTTTATTAGATTTGTGATCTGTCTTAATACAGGAGGATAATTGGTTGAGAATAAGTCAGAATGAGATGCTGTTAAATGAATTCCAAGATATGGGATTGATTTTTCTTCCCATGTGAATGGGAGTGCAGCCCTAGCCGGGATCAATTCCATGTTTGTGAGTGAAATATTAAGCACTAGGCATTTCTTAGGATTAATCATAAGGCCGGATAGGGCTGCAAATCCATCAAGAGCTGGTATTAAGTTAGGACCAGAGACCTGTGGTGATGATAGAAAAAGTAATATATCGTCTGCAAATATACATAATTTGTGTGTAATACCTCCTACTTCAATGCCAGTTATAGTTTGGTTTGTTCTGATGTATTGGGCCATGGGTTCGAGTATAAGGGCAAATAATAAGGGAGATAATGGGCAACCCTGTCGGGTACCTCTTTCGATATTAAAGGCTTCAGATTTGTATCCAGCATATTTTATATAGGCTTTGGGTTTATTATATAATGCTTTGATCCATGTTAAAAAGTGGGGTCCAAAACCCCATTTTTGTAATGAATATTGCATATATTGCCAGGATACTGTGTCAAATGCCCTCTTAATATCGAGAGATAGAAAACATAAAGGGATTTTCCGTTTTTTAGCAATATGTGCCAATAACACTGCCCTGCGTATATTATCGCCTGCCTGTCTATTTGGCATGAAGCCTACTTGATCTCTATGTATTAATTTTCCTATAATGCTATTAAGGCGTTTTGCTATTATTTTTGCTAATAATTTAATATCGAGGTTTAACAGAGAGATAGGCCGATAATTCACACAGGAAGTATCATCAGAAAGGGGTTTTGGGATCATACAAACAATTGCCATTAGTGTTTCTTGCCGAAAAGAATGTCCATCTAGAAGTTTGTTAAAAGTTTCAGTGAGAATGGGAGAGAGTATTTCTGAGAATGTTTTATAGTATTTTTGAGAAGAAGGATTTAGCCTCTGTAGGATTAAATTCATTGTTTGTCTTGTATAAAGTTGCGAGATGTGAGTGAAATTTATGGACTATTTTAACTGGATTACAAGTGTAAACATTTTTTGATAATTTCAAACGTATTGGTTTGAAAGATTTGTTAGTTGAATTTAATGCCCGAGCCAAATATGTACCTGGTTTGTTTGTATTCATGTAGAAATTGTGTTTGGAGCGTTTGAGGGATTTATCAACTGACTCAGTGAGAAATAGATCGTATTCCAATCTAGATTTTTCCAGATGAGATTTTGTACTCTGGGATGGATTATCTTGAAATGATATGTAGGCTGCATTAAAATTGAGTTCTAGTTTTTTTGCTAGATTTTTGCGTTCCCGTTTAAATAGTGCCATTTGTCTTTGTATTGTACCACGCAAGACAGGCTTATGAGCTTCCCACAGTGTTATTGGGGAGATGTCTGTTGTATTATTAATTGATATGTATTCCTTTAAAGCTTGTTCAATGGCCATCTGATGTAGTGGGTGTTTGAGCATTATGTCCGATAAGTACCACGTTGGCTCATGCGCTTTTGGTATGGCTGAGGCTATAGTAGTGTATACTGCATTATGGTCAGACCACGGAATCGGAATTATATCCGATGCAATAATTTCTGGTATCATTCCTATTGTTAGAAAAATATGATCTATTCTGGTGAAGGTTTGATGAGGGTGCGAGAAATAAGTGAATTTCTTTTTCATTGGGTTACTTTCTCTCCATGAATCTACCAGATTGTATTTGGAAAGAAGTTGAGAAAAAGGTAATCTAGAGGTTATTTTGGATGGTGTAAAAGGTGATTTATCTAGAAATGGGAGGAGGACCTGGTTCGAATCCCCACACATTATCACTGTTCCTATTTTGTGTGTATTAATCACTTGTAATATATGTGAGAGGAATGGTGTAGGTTGTTTGTTAGGAGCGTAGTAGGAAATCACCGTGATTGCTGTATCCATTATATAACCCATGAGTATCAGGTATCTACCTTCTGGGTCTTTAATTTCTGATGATAAGGTGAATGGTGTGGATCGGTGAAAGGCAATTAAAGTTCCTCTTTGCTTGGTACAGGCAGAAGCCGTGTAAATTTGTTGATAAAAAGGAGAAATATATTTTGGAGTAGAATCTTTGGTGAAGTGTGTTTCTTGGAGGCATACTATGTGAGCCTTCTTGTTATGGAAAGTACGGAAGGCTTTGGTCCTTTTTTGAGGGACATTTATTCCCTGAACATTCAGGGAAAGTATATTCAGTGGTGCCATGACAATAGATCAAATAGTTTTGACTTACTTTTTGTTATGCAGAGCTGACTGCGCAGATCAACCTGTGTGGACTGAAGAGATGAATAGATAGAAAAGAAACCAGTGAATTCTGGAGTAAAGAGTAAACAAAAAACATATGAGATTAGATGATACATTGTATAAATTATTTTTTGCAAGTAATCACAATTTACCCGTGAAAGAGAATAAATATCTCTCTCAGGGGAATAAGTGCCTTCGTCACACTCCGACATAATATGGTTGGGAGAATGAGGAGGGCTAATGGGGGTACACGGATCTTCCGCTTACAAGAGAGAAGTGCTATGTCAAAAGACATCAAAATGATGTTTCATTAATTGGAGTGCAGAATATAGTTTTTGTTGAAATTATTTATTCCAGGGTGGTTGTATATGGTTAGTCTTGCCCTAGGCTAAATAATTCAGTTAGAAAGGTACTGTTAATAACTTTGGTATTGATGAAGATAGTTTGAATTATTTTGGGATTTTAACCCTTTTAGAGTAAACAATTACATATTTTATTCATATGTAACTGTTTAGATATGTCAACTCATAAAATTGAGGTTGTATTGCTTCAGATTAGAATAAACAAAAACATAATTCTAGGAACTAGTTAGGTAATAATATATTTGTTTTAAGAGAAGAAAGAAAAAGCTTCCTTTACTTCTGGATTATTGAACATATTTTGTCCTAAAAAGTAATAAATCTATTGTTATTACCTGATAATATATAACTGAACAAGAATTTCCTTATTTCACTTATATATTCTAAGGCTATATGAATCAGAAGTAATAAGAAATATAACTGGAATGTAACATGATCCCACACAGTGTGTGACTATCAGAATGCAGTTACATTCAGTTATAAATACAGGTTTTTTATAGAGAACCATCTCTTAGTATAATAAATGAAGAGATATCAGGAATTAGGATGTCAGTCCATTGAATCTTCTTGGTCCATGGATGATGTGGCATAACGGCCTCTTTTGTGAGAATGATGATTCCCATTTTGTTCTGAAATTTTCTGGGTGCTGCCTGAAGGTGAAGATGATGCCATTCTTCTGCGTGTGGGAGTGTTGCTGCTTGTGGGTTCTGTCAGATTTAATTTTAAAAGGGTTTGTTGTAGTTCATCTGCTGATCTGCTTCTGTAAATTGTACCTTGGTAGTTAAATCTGACTGAAAAGGGGAAGCCCCATTGATACATAATGTTGTGGCGTTGCAGTTCCATTAGTTGGGGTTTCATGGATCGTCTTTTAGTAATAGTAAGTTGGGATAGGTCAGCAAAAATTTGATAATTGTGTCCTTGAAAATTAAGTTCCTTTTTTTCTCTTGCAGCAATTAGTATTTGTTCTTTCGTTCTGTAATAATGAAATTTTGTGATTATATCACGTGGGGGTCCATCTTTCTTTTTGGCTGTTAGGGCTCTGTGTACTCTGTCCAGTTCTAAACGTTCAATAGGGATATCTGGCTTTAGTTCTTGTAATAGAGCAGTAATAGTAGATTGCAGGTCTGTCACAGTTTCAGGTATTCCCCTTATGCGCAAGTTTGAACGTCTGGCTCTATTTTCGTAATCTTCGAGCTTAGTTTGAAGTATTAAATTCTCTTTTTTTAATTGTTCCAATTCTGTTATATTTTCTTGGGTTGTAATTTCAATTTCATCCATTTTTATTTCTAAGGCTGCGGTGCGGTTTCCCAGCTCTCTTATTTCTTTGGTTAGGCTTTTTGTTATTTGGTCTGAGGTTTGTTTTAAAGCCTTATGAAGCATCTTTTCAAATTGTAATAATATTACTGGGGATACTGAGGAGGCTTGTGGAGAAGTTTGTGAGAGGATTTGTTCTGTATCTGACTCAAATGGAGAGTCTTGCTGTGACATTTTCTGTCTGTGAGAGCGCCCTGATGCTGTATCTTGTGAGGTGACTGGAGCTGCTTCAGCTGCAGTGAGTGCCTGTGAGCTTTTTGTGAGGTGATTTTTATTTCTGCCACGGTTTCTTCCCAGTACCATATTTCCTGCCCAAACTTTCACAGTTTGTTCCCTGGGGCAAAAAGGTTCAAATGGATACCTTTTGAGCCTGCAGGCTCCGCTTTGTCCTTCTCTTCTCTCCTCAGCGGTGTGGAGCTCTAACAATGCATGTCTGCTCTGCTAGGCTCCGCCTCCTGCCCCCCAAAAAATCTATTTTAAGCTTTTTGGAAAACATATGGAAGGGTTATCACCCCTGTGACATTTGTTTTGCTGTCTGTGCTCCTCTTCAGAAGATTTCACCTCACTTTCTGTCCCAATGACAAATGTTTTCAGAAAATTTGGGGTTTTTAGTGAAACAAGGATTGGTGATAAAGCATCAGTGGAAAGGAGAAACGTTTTTCCCATATTAACTCTTACAGGAGAGAATTTCCCTTCCTAGGGGTAGATTTCATCTCACTTCCTGTTGTCTCCTTCCGTTTGCAAGTAGGAGTCATTTGTAAGTTGGATGTCTGAAAGTAGGGGCCTGCCCTATATACTCTGCAGAAATTGTGGCCTTAGGTGTTGGTGTTGCCACAACACTGTAAGCCCTCACAGGGCCCTGCTGTGAAATATTAGATCAAGAATTGTAATTATATGCACCTGTTGAACAGGGGCAGTAAAATTGGGCCTTTGGTGGTGGTGGTGCTGGTGCCACAACACTGTAAGTCCTCACAGTTACTTTTGGTGGGCGCAGAAACAGGCCCTGCTGTGAAATATTAGATCAAGAATTGTAATTACATGCACCTGTTGAACAGGGGCAGACAAATTGGGCCTTTGGTGGTGGTGGTGCTGGTGCCACAACACTGTAATGCCCCGTACACACGGTCGGATTTTCCGATGGAAAATGTCCGATCGGAGCGTGTTGTCGGAAATTCTGACCGTGTGTGGGCTCCATTGGACATTTTCCATCGGATTTTCCGACACACAAAGTTGGACAGCGGGAGATAAAATTTTCCGACAACAAAATCCGATCGCGTCAATTCCGACCGTGTGTGGCCTGTTCCGACGCACAAAGTGCCACGCATGCTCAGAAGAAATTCCGAGACGGGACAGCTTGTTCTGGTAAACTTAGCATTCGCAATGGATACAGCACTTTCACGCTGCAATGTTAAAAATGGTTTAATACAGCGCACTCTCTTCTTCTTTATAATGTGACAAGAATTAAGTAGTTTTGCTGCTCATATTCACACACACTTCTCACAAACTTTTATTTGTGTTTTTTTAGTGGGATTCCCTGAATATATTGTTATTAGTTGTCACATCTGACAGTTCTATATTTTTTTTTTTTTTTGGATTTTCAGCCTTTTTTTTTCTTTAATGTTTGGATTTTTTCCAAGGCTGATCTTTGTTCAATGTTATTTTTATTTTTACTCCAGAATATTTTTGGGTGTGTTTTGTGTGTCAAGTTACCCCAACACCATTGATATCTTTTATTATTTAATCTCAAGGAGATTGTTTGGTGTTGGTGTCCCTTGTTCATTTCACATTGTATATTTGAAATGTACCTGAATCCTCACAAACCAACTGTCCTTTTTGAAGTAAAACACATAGGAGAGTATAATTCAAAACAAAAATTCCTTTATTAAGGGATCAGAACCAAACAAAGAGGGAGGCAACACTGGATCGACATGAGAAATTAGCGAAGCCTGGGACCCCCACGGCAGACATCAATTCTTCAACATCAAAATTGGTGGCCTGAGGAGTCCATATGTAAGGGAGGGCAGTCTGGTCCAGAATTCGCAGAGATCCGGATAGCAGCAGATGACATCTGTGTCCCCAGGCTGTGGTACCACAAGAGGCTGCATCTTTTGGCCGACCAGACTGAACCCAGGGCAATCACTGTCTGGTCTTCCTTCCACGCTTCCTTCCGGGCTGAGGCTGTGCAGTTGGAGATGTGGCAGGAGGAGGAGTAGGACCTGGAGGAGGACTGGGAGGACCTGGAGGAGGACTGGGGGGACCTGGAGGAGAGGGAGGAGGAGGAGGAGGACCTGCAGGAGGAGGACCATCCCAAAGGTGTGTCTGAGGTGTCATTTGGCCCCTCATACCTTTCTCAAGAGCCTCCAATATGAGGGCCTCACACATGACTTGTTGGCCCTCCTCCATCCTCTGCATTTTATATTCAATGAAGGCAGCAATGTTCTCCTCCATGGTGTGGGGTGCTCCCAGGACCTCTGTAGCCCTCCAAAAGAATCCTATAGCAGCCTCCTCTAGGGCACTCCTCCTACTGCCACTTTCTCTTTTCAGGGGGGGTGGAGGGACCTGCAGATCAGCCAGCCGGCTCGGCCCGGCCACCTCCTGGCTGAGACTTCCCTGTGTATGAAAAAGGGACATGGTTGTAATGTTTTGCTTCATCAATCCCAATCCTAAATTAGTACTCCCAACTAACATCTAGTTAACATCATTGATTGGACAAGCAGAAATATTTAGAGGAATGCTATACCTGGCTCAATCTGGGCTCCTCCACATGTGGCCTGGAAGGCCCAGGTTGGGCATCAGAAGCCTCAGCCGGGGGGGAAGGAAGCGTGGAAGGAAGACTGGAGAGGGATGGCCTGGGTTCAGTCTGGCCTGCCAGAAAATGCAGCCTGTCGTAGTACAACATCCTGGGGACATAGATGTCATCTGCTGCTCCGGATCTCTGTGAATCCAGGACCTTCTTGCGCTCCCTCAGATATGTGCTCCTCAGGCAACCTATTAATATCTTTAAATAGGTGATGTCTGCCGTGGGGATCACCTGCTTCACAATTTCACACAATTGCACCAGTGCTGCCTTCCTCTTTGCTTGGTTCTTGAAATGGGGGTGTTTAATCTCCCACAGACAGAGCAGCTCCCTTAGCATCTCTAGGAATACTGACATGAAGTCATTATCTTTGAGTAGCATATCCATGTTCACTGCAAGACACAACACAAGACAAAGCCTAATGTCAGACAAAACTCTCCTAATCTTGTTACAATATAGGCCTCAATCTAGAAGCAGTATAGGCACAAGTTTGTCTCTTACCTTCGTTCTTATGATCGGCGCGTCCAATGCTCCTTCCTCCGCTCACAGATCGTACGTAATACGCACGCGTGTTACGCTTTATACACACTGCGCATGCGTGTAACTCCGCCCGCCCCTGACGTTCTTTCTAGTCTATTCCCCGCCCCTTTTCGTTCGGCGCAGTGGGTGAAGAGCACATGGCGGAGTTACAGGAGGTGCATGCTAATTCTAGCAACGAGGAGGAGGAGGAGGAAAGCCCGGATCCGGACATGTCCCGATCCAGAAGGAGACGTTTTAAGGCCACAAATATGTCCTTTGGGGAGATGTTGGAGATGGTCGACATCATGAAGAAGTCCGACTATGACGGAAAGTATGGGCCTTACCCCAACCCCAACATCAGAAAGGCCAAGATCATGGCGAAAGTGGTCAAAAGCCTTCACACGAATTTCGGGGTACGAAGATCGAAAGATCAGCTCAGGAAGCGGTGGTCGGACCTGAAGTTGAGAGAGCCAGAGCAGTACCGAAAGATCCGGAGAGTGCTGCAAAAAAGTAAGTAGTTGTGCTGTGTTCCTATTCTTTCTGTCTTTATTACGTTCGTGCTGCTCCATATGCTTTTATTAATTGTAAAGTTTAAAAGGGCAACTTTAATGTTCATGGGCCCATTATTCGTTCGTATCAAACATTTTTCTTTCGGCCTCTAGAACACCATTGTTTAGGCCATATGCATTTTCCCACATTTTTTTGGGGCCTACTTGGATGCCAAATATTTGTTTGTGTAGATGGGTTTGTTACTAGAATGAAATGCAAACTAGATTGTGTGTAAGGAGAGGACACTGAGCAGCTGTTTTCACATCTGGACACTGGAGCACTAGTGTGGGACCCCAGAACACCATTTTTATTAGGGGGGGCACACAGGTGCTCCAGTGTATACTATAGGTGGGGCTACATCTGTGAAGCTTGTACCAAACAGGTAAAGTGTTGCAGCTTGACAAAGGCCAATAAAAAATATACATCTTGGAACTCTGCTAAAATAGACAATTGTACCCCACTTCCAAGCAATGTTTCCTATTTCTAGTTCTGCCATCAAATATCTGTGTGCTAATTATACCATTTTTGTTTTACATAGGGGAGAAAAGACTCGGAGGACACCCCTCATCCGAGGAGACCAGAGACCCCCTACCTCTGGAAGAAGGTGAAATACCCCAAACCCAAGCTGAGCAGAAGGAAGAAGAAGATGTGGTGGAGATTGGCACCACAACAGGTGAGTGTCTGCGACCACAGGCTCAGGTAAAAGAGATGGATGGTGGCAGATTTTTGGGCCCTTTTTTTTTTTTCTTTATCTCTTTTTAGGTGATCGTGATGTGAGGGATAGAGAACGCTTTACTTCAGAAAGTGCCCAGATCCTGATCGGGGAGATCATGGGGTGTAATGCCGAACTGCAAAACATCCAGCAAAAAATCCATGATGTTATTTAAAAAAATAATAACATCATTGATGTTTTGGGGCGAATTTAAAACCCCACAAAATCACTTTTTGTATTGTGGTTCAATCTTTTAAATTTTTTTGCAATGTTTTGAAAAGCCAAATTTGGAGGATGCACACAGTGTGCCAACATGTGCTATCTGCCATCACGGGAGATCAATGGACGCGTTTTGGGGGTGCAACCCCTTCCTCAATTATAAAGTCACGTTGAGGAAGGGCTTGCTCCCCCAAAACACGTCCCTTGATCTCCCCTGATGGCAGATAGCACATGTTGACATTGGGAAATTTGTGTGCATCTTCCAAATTTGGCTTTTCCAGGGGTGATTTCCCCCCATCTGAACGCTATATCAAACCCAGTTCCTAAATACTGATGTCTGATATAGCCTTCAGGTTTTACCTAATGTGAACTTTGTAAGTTCAAGTTTTTTGGCTTTCTTGTTGGTTTTACACAGGCCTGTTTTATCTGAAATGGACATTTTGAATTTTGCTAATGCTACTGCAAAAATTGTTATACAACAAACATGTTGGTTTGTTTTAAAAACCTTTGGTAAATGCACATGTGATTGTGCAGGTATAAAAAAGTGGCTTACTCAAGAATGTGTGGATTATTGTCTCAACACTACAACACTTTTGGGGTGATGTAATAGCTGTTTTATGCAAAAGTGGGGGTTATTTCCTAAGGGCAAATCCTCTTTGCACTACAAATGCAGTTTCAGTGCAGTTGCAAGTGCACTTGAGGTGAAATGTGTTTTTGCATTTAGGAAATAACAGCCAACAGTGCTTTGTATAAGGTTACCCAATCACGACATTTTCTGCACTCAAAACATTTCTGTCAGGGTCAGCTAAAACAAACACAAGCAGTAAATGTCCACAAAGATTTTCTTTTTTTTTTATTTTAAAAAGGCTTCACATATTGTCTGGCATATTGATAGCCCCCCTACCCGCAAAGAACTCCAGGTAGCGTAACCAGACATCACGGGCACTCAGGGAGGGCAAGCCAGGACGGCCACTTTCAAGCGCCGTCAGTGTGGTTTGATGTAGGATTCCGGCCTCAGGCCCAACTGAGCCAGCATAGTTGGCCGAATGTTTCCGTAAAAAGTTATGGAGAACACAGCACGCAAGTATTATATGGTTCAGTTTATACTCCGCCATATGGATAGGTGTCAGAAATAGGCGGAACCGGCTGGCCAGGATTCCAAATGTGTTCTCCACCACTCTTCGGGCTCTGGCCAGCCGGTAATTAAAAACCCTCTGTTCCGGGGTGAGGGTCCTCATTGGGAATGGCCGCATCAGGTGGTCCCCCAGCGCAAATGCTTCATCAGCAACGAACACAAATGGGAGTCCTTCCACATTGTCCTCTGGAGCTGGCAAGTCCAAGCTGCCATTCTGGAGACACCTGTAGAACTCCGTCTGGGCGATGACTCCACCATCGGACATCTGGCCATTCTTCCCCACGTCCACATACAAGAAGTCGTAATTAGCAGACACCACCGCCAACATCACTATACTATTAAACCCCTTGTAATTATAATAGTACGACCCCGAGTTGGGTGGTGGGACGATGTGGACGTGTTTCCCATCAATTGCCCCTCCGCAGTTAGGAAAGTTCCACCGCTGGGCAAAGTGGGAGGCCACAGTCTGCCATTCCTGTGGCGTGGAAGGAAACTGTTGAGGAAAAAACAATAAACATTACTATTTTTACTCTGAAACATGGCAAGCAGATTAGACACAAACATTATGGGGCAACCTCCGGATAGCATTTATTAAGGGGAATTTAACATGGCCAAAGTATAAGGTACACCTATCATATTCCCCCCCCCCTCTCATGGGCCATTTCTAACATTATGGGGTGTGTGGAAATCTTGGACAGGTAACCCTCTTCACTTCATTGAGAGATGAATGCCTAAATAATGGGTATTACTTGGAACAGCCCCTCCTTAGTTACACTATTGGCAGCCCACTGGACAGGTAAGAAGTGTCATAATACAAAGATATAAATACACATTGTACACATTTGAGGACATTTGGACATTCTGCTATTACCTATCAAGATAATAATAGGATACAAAAACTTTAAACAGTACCATTGTAAAGTATACAGGCAGGCCCTTGCACTATATGCTTTGGGTAATTCAGCCATAAATCTGACCAGTAAAGAGGTAGGTATAGTGTGTATGGGTTTGGCAAAGTCAGCAGATAGATGATTGAGGATAGATAGAGAATTGGGATCAGCTGACTTAGCAGTTGGGGGAGGGAGGGTTACTAAAAATTATTTGGGGGCACCACAAAAAAAAAGCCTCTGGCACTCTGCCTGAATTTAAATCAAAAATAACATTACCAAACATTTTAGGGGGTGTTTGAGGTAAAGCACTACTATGGAGCTGATAAAATACATTGTTAAGTGACTACATGAGGTGAATATAGGGCCAGGAGACACCATGCTGGGGAGGTTATGAAGGGCAAGTATGTATGAAGGACCTAAAATAATAATTACATAAAAATCCAGCATGCATGAGGACAAAGGGGACATTCACAGCATATTACAAGCATGGTAATTAGGGAACGAGGAAAGAAATACAATATATTATCAAACATTAAAGACAATAAAATGTGATATAAAAGGATAAAAATCTTACCTTCATATACTCCTTCTGCATGACCTGTATGATGGCAGAACAGGTCTCTGGGATTTTGATACCCAGAGCCTGGGGGAGATGCCTGTCGAGAACTTCAAGTCCTGCAGACTTCTCCCTGTGGCCAAATACCGCAAGGTAGCGACCAACCTCTGCTCCGGAGTGATGGCTTGCCTCATGCAGGTATCCTGCCTGCTGATATAGGGGGTCAGCAAAGCCAACAAACGGTGAAATACGGGGTCCGTCATCCTGAGAAAGTTCCTGAAATCATCAGGATTATTCTCACGGATCTCACGGAGCAAAGGCATATGACAGAACTGGTCACGCTGAAGCAACCAATTCTTGGTCCATGAACTCCTCCCCACCCTGTTCATGGACTGGACTTGTGTCAAGGTCAGGACCCCAACACCAAGCCCCCGCACAGCACGAACTCTACGAGGAGTACGCATACGAAACATGGCTAGAAAACGGTCGGCTGCTCAGAACGAAGTAACAGAACGCACTGAAGAACAGCAAGGCCTGTGAAGAGCGACCTGAAAAACAGCAACGAGCAGGCAAGATCACACAGAAAACTCTGATACGAACTGACTGCATGCACTGAAGAGCAGATACAAACCCACAAGCACAAACTGAACGGCAGAAAACGATCAGAAAGCCACGAGTCTGAAAAAGCGCGAATCGTCTCTCACCAAACTTTTACTAACACGAGATTAACAAAAGGAACCCAAAGGGTGCCGCGCTTGGTTCTGAACCGGCCTTTTCTAGTCTCGTCGTACGTGGTGTACGTGACCGCGTGGTTGGCGATCGGAAATTCCGACAACTTTGTGGGACCGTGTGTAGGCAAAACAAGTTTGAGCCAACATCCGTCAGAAAAAATCCTAGGATTTTGTTGTCGGAATGTCCGAACAAAGTCCGACCGTGTGTACGCCCTATAAGTCCTCACAGTTACTCTTGGTGGGCGCTGGAACGGGCCCTGCTGTGAAATATTAGATCAAGAATTGTAATTACATGCACCTGTTGAACAGGGGCAGAAAAATTGGGCCTTTGGTGGTGGTGGTGCTGGTGCCACAACACTGTAAGTCCTCACAGTTACTCTTGGTGGGCGCTGGAACAGGCCCTGCTGTGAAATATTAGATCAAGAATTGTAATTACATGTCCCTGTTGAACAGGGGCAGAAAAATTGGGCCTTGGGCACTGGTGCTGGTGCCACAACACTGCAACCCCTCACAGATACTCTAGTTGGAGCGCAGGAATGAGCCCTGCTGTAAAGTATTGCATCAAAAATTGTAATTACACTCCCCTGTTAAACAGGGGCAGAAAAATTGGGCCTTAGGCACTGGTGCTGGTGCCACAACACTGCAACCCCTCACAGATACTCTAGTTGGAGCGCAGGAACGAGCCCTGCTGCAAAGTATTGCATCAAAAATTGTAATTACATGCCCCTGTTAAACAGGGGCAGAAAAATTGGGCCTTAGCCACTGGTGGCGGTGCCCAGAACCAATATGTTTTTACAAGCTATCAGCATGATCATTGAGGAGGAAGAGGATAATCACTCAGCATAACAGGATAGTCACTCAGCATCAGCATAGGCAGTTTTGAAGGGATCTGAGATTTAAAAAAATCAGGTGCTTGGTTGCTGGTGGTGATCCAAGACTGATTCATTTTTATGAAGGTCAGTCGATCGACCGAGTCGGTGGACAGACGCACCCTGTGATCGGTTACAAAGCCTCCAGCAGCACTGAATGTGCGTTCCAAAAGAACGCTGGATGCAGGACAGGCTGACATACTGTGCAAGCTCTGGCCAGTGATCCATCCTCAAGACCCAGTAATCCAGAGGATTTTCGGTGGGAAAGGTGTCTAAGTCAGATCTTGCCCCTAGGTATTCCTGCACCATGTAAAACAGACGCTGGCGATGGTTGCTGGAACCGATCATACCCTGGGGCTGCGGACTAAAAAATTGTCTGAACGCATCGGTCAGACGGCCACCTTCTCCACCGCTCCTTCTGTGACTGACCGAAGCCTCAGCAACACGTTGTGCAGGAACAGGAGTTTGTAACCTCCCAGTCTCTGGGAACGCATTGCACAGACCTTTCTGCAAGGCTTCCCGAAGATGTTTCATCCTCTGCTACCTCTGCTACGGCAAGATAAGGTCTGCAACCTTACCCTTGTAACGTGGATCAAGGAGGGCTGCCAGCCAGTATTGATCCCTCTCCTTGATACCACGAATACAAGGATCCTTCCGCAGGTTTTGCAGGATCAGGGAGGCCATGCAGCGTAGGTTTGCTGAGGCATTTGGTCCAGAGTCCTCTGGGTCACTAAGGACAACATGATCCGCAGCCACCTCCTCCCAGCCACGTACAAGTCCATGGGTTTCTTGGGACTGTAAATGATCCCTTAAAGACTGCTGCTGATGCTGAGTGCCAGGCTCCACCTCCATGCTGACACAATCCTCCTCCTCCTCCTCCTCATCCTCTTCCTGTGTGATAGGCAGGCACGCAGGAACACTGTCTGGATAAAGGGGGCCTTGAGAGCTAAGGAAGTCCTCCTCTTCCTGCCTCTGTTCTGCCTCAAGTGCCCTGTCCATTATTCCATGCAGCGTGTGCTCCAACAGGTGGACAAGGGGGACAGTGTCACTGATGCATGCACTGTCACTGCTCACCATCCTCGTGGCCTCCTCAAATGGTGACAGGACAGTGCATGCATCCCTGATCATGGCCTACTGGCGTGGGGAAAAAAACAAGCTCCCCTGACCCTGTCCTGGTGCCATAGTCGCACAGGTACTCATTGATGTGCAGCCACTGCAGCATGGCCAACGTTGAGTTCCACCTGGTGGGCATGTCACAGATTAGGCGGTTCTTGGGCAGGTTAAATTCCTTTTGGAGGTCAGCCAGCCGAGCACTGGCATTATATGACTGGCTGAAATGCACACAGACTTTCCTGGCCTGCCTCAGGACATCCTGTAAGCCCGGGTACCTGCCCAAGAACCGCTGCACCACCAAGTTAAGGATGTGAGCCAACCAGGGCTCAGTTGTCCCTGTCAGAGGGCGGAGAGGAGGTTGGTGCCATTGTCGCAAACCACCATTCCTGCCTTAAGTTGGCATGGCGTCAACCACCTCTGAACCTGCCCCTGCAGAGCTGACAGAATCTCTTCCCCAGTGTGGCTCCTGTTCCTCAAGCACACCAGCTCACGCACTGCATGGCATCTTTTGGCCTGCGTACTTGCGTAGCCCCTTGAACGCCTACGGAGCTCCACTGGTTCCGAGGATAAAGCACAGGAAGAGGCCATGGAGGAAGAAGAAGAGGAGGGGGTGGAGGAGATAGGTGTGTCAGAATCACCAGTACCGGCATTTTGGAGGTGTGGTGGCAGAACAACCTCCAACACTACTGCACCTTGTCCTGCATCCTTCCCAGCTGCCAGCAGAGTCACCCAATGCGCCGTGAAACTTTGGTAACGTCCCTGTCCATGCCTGCTGGACCATGAGTCAGCGGTAATATGCACCTTACCGCTGACCGCCCTGTCCAGTGAGGCCAAGACATTGCCTTCCACATGCCGGTAAAGAGCCGAAATCACCTTCTGTGAGAAAAAGTGGCGTTTGGGAACCTGTCACTGAGGAACTGCACATTCCACAAATTCAGAAGGGGGCAGAGTCTACCAACTGAAAAGGTAGCAGTTGAAGTGCTAGCAATTTTGCCTGGCTAGCATTCAACCGTTGGGCATGTGGATGGCTGGGAGCGAACTTCTTTCTGCGGTGCAGCAGCTGGGGCAGGGAAATTTTCCTGGTACAATCTGACGTCGGTGTACCGATAGCAGATTGCCCCCAAGTACTTGGCTGTGACACACCTAATTCTACACCTTCATTCATCTCAGTGCAGGTCTCAGAGAGGACTGAAGGTATAGTGGGGTTGGAGATCCCAGCTGATGAGGAGCAAGGAGAGGTCCTCTTTGTTCTTTGGTGTGGGTCTTTTAGGTATGCTTGCCAACGAACTGCATGGCAGGTCAACATATGTCTGGTCAAGCATGTGGTGCCCAAGCGGGAGATGTTTTGGCCACGCAAGATACGCTTAAAACATATGTTGCAAATAGCAGCGGTGTGATCTGATGCACTCATCTCAAAAAAGGCCCACACCAAAGAACTTTTGGAATAACGCGCAGAGACAGCAGCGCCCTGCACATGCGGAGCTCTGCGGTGTGATGCAGTCACATCCTGCACAGCCCACTATGTGCATGGACATGAAACCAACCATCCTCCTTGTCAGCCAAAAAATTAGTATGTACTAGCTAAAGCACATCACAAATAGTGTATATAATTTCATAAACCATAATATGTTACAACCAAAGCAATATATTCAGAGTCCTATTGCTAAAACATAGCGAATATAGCATTTTACAGTGAAGCATTCACTATAGAATTCGCCCCGCTGGAAAATATATCACCATATATAAATCTGACATTTATCATGGAAACAAGCTGATAGAAATAAATAGGTAAAAATATAAAAATATAAAAATTATTATTTACTTTATTCTAAAACCAACAAAACAGGAAAATTATTTATAAATTCCTTAACCCATGTCTATGAGCCAAAGTCATCCAAAGGAATTTACTATGAAATAGGGACAACATCTGAATATGTGTTAAAATTAATTGTCCCAAAAATCCAACAATCCCCATGCAACCAAAAATTACTAATATAATTCCTTTGTTACAGGAAAGGAAGGAGACAATGGTTCCCTGACACATGATTATGTGCTATAGCCGCTCACAGGAACACGTTATAGGCAGGTGCAGCACACAGACATATGTCCAACCAATTCCGTGCAAGGAAGGTGGGGTGCCGAAACTTCGATTGAAAATATTGTACTGGAGGATAGTGGCAGTGTTAGCAGCCCCATTCGGATTGTCCCAAAAACTCAACAATCCCCATGCGACCAAAAAAAATCTACTAATATAATTCCTTTATTACAGAAAAGGAAGGAGACAATGGTTCCCTGACATATTATTATGTGCTATAGTCGCTCACAAGAACATGTTATAGGCAAGTGCAGCACACTGACATATGTCCTACCAATTCCGTGCAAGGAAGGTGGGATGCCGAAACTTCAATTAAAAATATTGTACTGGAGGATAGTGGCAGTGTTAGCAGCCCCATTCGGATCTATGTGAAATCGTACCTCAAAAATGCCTCAAAACAGGGGGACATCTGCTTCCCCCCTTAACTACTATTTATATAGCAGTTTATGTCCCACTCGATGTTGAGGCCCCAGGGGCTGTAGCACTGCATGTCAAATATCCATCGAGTTTCTCTACGCAAAATGTGGCATTTTAAATTATTTCCCCTCCAGTGAGGGGTATATTTCTCGATGGCAATGACTTTTAGGAGGGACGGATCTCGATTATGAACTTGGCGAAAATGCCATGAAACACTATGTCCAATAAATCCTCTCCTGATGTTGGACAAGTGTTCGTCTATTCTGATTCTAAGGACACGGGTGGTCCTACTGATGTACTGGAACCCACATGGGCAACTAAGGAGGTATATTACCCCTATAGTTCCACATGTGATGAAGTCCTTGATATGGTAGGTCTTAGAAGTAACAAATGATGTAAAAGTAAACTTTTCAACGTTTGTGACGATCTACAGACCGCACAGCCTTTGCAAGGAAAAAAGCCTTTCAAATGGCCAAACATTTGTACCTTCCGGGGAGGGTCAATAACACTGGGTGCCAAAAGGTCCTCAAAAAGGATAATTACCTGAAGGAGATGGAGCTCCTATTATCAGATAGGAATACATACACTATCCTAAACAAAGATCCAGAAGACAAATATAAAAAATTCCTTAGAAATATAGTCCAGGGTGGTCATAGGAAGGGGATTATTAATGCTAAGGAATGTGAATTTTTAATTCCATTGGCACCGAGAACACTCATAATATATTATATTCCCAAAATTCATAAAAAACCTATACAGCCCCCAGGGCGTCCCATAGTAAGCGGCATAGACTCCCTGACATCAAGGGTAGGAAAATTTGTAGATCATTTTTTGCAGCCAGTTGTGAATAAAACCTCGGCCTTTCTGAGGAACTCTATGCAGATCATAAAGGAAGTGACTGAATACACAGTGGAGGATGACGTTTTGCTGGTCACCGCAGACGTGGCCTCCTTGTACACTATTATACCCCATGAACTTGGCTATAAAGCTGCAGAATTTTTTCTTAAAAAAGACCTCTCGCTGAAATCCTCTAAGTTGGAATTTATTCTAACATGTTCCTGTGAGCGGCTATAGCACATAATCATATTTCAGGGAACCATTGTCTCCTTCCTCTTGTTTGTAATAAAGGAATTATATTAGTAGTTTTTGGTTGCATGGGGATTGTTGGATTTTTGGGACAATCCGAATGGGGCTGCTAACACTGCCACTATCCTCCAGTACAATATTTTCAATCGAAGTTTCAGCATCCCACCTTCCTTGCACGAAATTGGTTGGACATATGTCTGTGTGCTGCACCTGCCTATAACGTGTTCCTGTGAGCGGCTATAGAACATAATCATGTGTCAGGGAACCACTGTCTCCTTCCTTTCCTGTAACAAAGGAATTATATTAGTAATTTTTGGTTGCATGGGGATTGTTGGATTTTTGGGACAATTAATTTTAACACATATTCAGATGTTAATATATATGTATGAATGGGGTAATGGCGCTCCCTGACGAGTAGTTGGGCAGGTGAGTAATATAGGGTACCAATAATAATTGGAATCAATATACAAACTACACGGCGAGTAGACCCGCCTGGGTGAGTTGCATAAATAAATAAATGCCAAACAACCGCGGAGTAACAAATCTCCCTCCGCGTTCGTGAATGTGCAAATAAAGGATTTAGAAATAAATAAATCTTCGAAATTAATATAAATTAAAAGTGATTGTGTTGGTAGAGATACCTACCCTTTTTAAACATAATCCGTGTAAGTGCAACCGTGAATGGTGCTTAATTAAGTATGTCACTCATAAGCATGTGCACACTCCAAACATATATAATACTATGCCTGTGCCTAAACCAAGTGTTGATACCTCAAAGAACATAGGTACCAATAAACTATTACATAACTTTACAGTTAGATGTATGTTACTTGAACACCCAAGCACACATTAGGCTTCTGCCAAATTATAAATCCTCAAACATGTGCATTAAACAAAGTGCATTAAACAAAGACATATAAACCTTAATTAATATTTTAATCACTTAAAAAGTGTATATGAGCAGTCCGCAAATATTAACCAGTCCGTAATTGTGAAGAAAATCTTGCGTGAATAAGCAACCCAGGAATAAACATTAAAATAACTTTAAGTTGTGACTTGAGTGTATTCAACATCCTTGGTGACTTAGTGCTCCCCCTCAAGGATCCCCACTCACCAGATCCATTCACCCCAAAGGGGTAATTCGCATATAATGGTAATCTTTACGATCTCCCTGCCGGCGTGGTGGATGGATTTCCCAGGAAGGTCCTCAGCATGTGTAGAGTAATGGCTCTTAGTCACTCATATAGAAAGAAAAAGAAATAGTGGACTCCCATAGTGTAGTAGTAAAAAAATATATATTTATTCCAACGTAAAAAACTTCCAGTTAAAAAAACTATAGTCCAGGTCAGCTGGCTATAGTAGTAAGCAGCGAAGACTTATTTAAAATTAAAATCATAACATAGGCCTAGGTAACAGCCTAAACAATGCCTAGCATAACCGCTCTCATAATTAGAAAAATTCCCCGGTCGGGTAGCCCGTAACACAAGGTGGAAGTGAACCGAGCGTTTGCGTTCCACCTGCATTCCACCGGCCTTCTGAGCGGAAATTACGTAGCGTGCGTTGCGCTGTCGTACGCGTTTCGTCATAGACTTCCTCAGCGACCGGTGCCCAATTGTGGGCTAATCGATGCCATGTAGATGCAGTCTAGGCATTCGGCGGGTGTGTTGTGTAGTCTCGGTCCGAGGAACAGCTGACCGCGCTGGAGGACGTGAGTGATGGACATGTCAATACGTTTCGTGCTCCTAACTGGGCACTTCATCTGGTCCAGATGAAGTACTCAGTTAGGAGCACGAAATGCGTTGACAATTTGATGCCCTAGACGCTGGATGGTCCCCCTCCTCCCCTCCCCATCAGCCGTGCAGCTTCTACTACCACTAAGATGACATCGTGTTACATTACAAGCCATGTCAGCAGCGCCAGCCTGAGCTCTTGAGATTTGAGCCCTCTGCTGGTCATAGCCGCACAAGACAGCATAGGAACTGCTTTACTTCACGCAGACGTGTCCATCACTCACGTCCTCAAGTGCAGTCAGCTGTTCCACCAGCGGGATCATCTCGGCGCATGGGACTTTCACGGCTTTGACCTGCAACAGGAGATCTCTTTTTTTTTAAGCAACAGAAGGGGTAATAAGCCTAGGATCCACCATACTGTCTATGCTTCTATATGCTTTTGTCTCAGGAACGAACAGCCCAGTCTCCCCAATGCATACACATGGGATGATCACATGATGAAATTTTAGGAGATCTGAAGACTTAGACATACCCTGCTTTCGCTTACCTTGCAGTAACCTTAGCCCCATTAGCACAGCTTTCTATGTGTGCACCGCAGGATCGTCTGTGCATTTGGCTTGTCATCAGCTGCAGCATTACTTTCACTTTCACTCCATACAAGCCTACACTGCATCTGCACGGCATCGATTAGCCCACGATTGAGCACCAGTTTATACGGACTTTTGCTTTGGATTTGTTTTAGTCCATTCACCATACCACCCAACAAGGAGTTCATTTCCCCAATTTAGATCCTCAGGTTCATTGCATACCAATACCTTGAGACTGTGGGTGTCTATGTGAGGGTGGGGGGTTATAGTTAGGGGTAGCACACCAGTGTTGTTGTTGTTTTGTTTTTATATTCAACATTGTTTTACATTCATGTCCACAGTCTTTTTTCGTGAATTGTTATCCACATACATTTGATATCGCGAGGGACCACGCATGTGGGCTCCTTGTCTCCCCCTCTACTTTTTTAACAATTGTCTCCATGCTTTTTCTAAATAAAGGTTTTCTATTTTGATCATAATTACGTGGTTGCTTCTCCTCTTTGTTAGCATTCCAGGGGGTGTGGGAGGGTATTCCCTCTTCCCTCCCCCCCCCCCCCTTTTTGTTTATTTTGTTCAGTGTTTTTTGCTACATGGGAGGTAGCCCGTCCTTAGGACGAATCGTTTTTTGATCATATGATATTTAACCAATTATACTAGACACGAGTTGATAGCTTATATGAAAGGCAGAAATTGCTCACTGCCCACAGAACCCCTAGCAACCTTTAACGAATCTAGGGTTCTACGGAAACCGGATTGAGAATGACTGCTTTAAATAAAGCTTGTTTAGAAAAACAGTTAAATGAGACAGCAGTACCTATCAGTATAAGCAAGAAACTGCTAAGCTAATGTAAGTGTTTGACTTCTGGAATATTACTGAAATACCATTTGATTGTTGATATTTCACTTGGTACTTTTAGCAAATCTGCAGAGCTGTGCTTACCTTTCAGACTAATGTTCTTTTTGAAGAAAGTGCTCAAAATCAAGACTATTTGACTCTGGAGGGAAAGAAGCGATAACTCCTGAAAAATCATTTACTATATTTGACTGGAAACCCAATAAAAAAGTATCAGTAAATACCTATTTGTCATCTGCATCCAAAAAGCTGTGAATTTAATATAGTATCATCCTATCCCTCCACTTTTATATTGCTGATCCGCAGCTCTTTCAATTTTCCATTTAAGCTGTAGCAAGCATGGCAATGGCTCCTGTGGAATATAAAGCTTAGCTATTGCATTTCCTCAAGGGTTTTTCACATAAAACACTGATCTGCCTGTCTGGTAATTTACAAGTTCCCTGTACTTTATAAGGAATCCTACAGTATATTGCCAGGTTACAGCACTTGATAGGAATACTACTTCATCAATGAAGCAGTATAAAAAGCACTACAAATTCCTTACCTTAATACATGACATATGCAGTATCATAAGCTTGGTTTACCGGTAGTAGGGTTTTGTAAGGGCAGTTCCAATTCCCTACTTTTAAAGGGAAACAATAGGTCTTTGTTCACTGTATATGTACAGTGGCAAGAAAAAGTAAGGGAACCCCTTGGAATTAAATGTTTTTCTGCAGTAATTTGCCATGAAATGTGATCTGATCCTCATCTAAGTCCCAACAATAGACAAACACAATATGCTTAAGCTGATAACACAAACTTTTCTAATTTCTAGTGTCTTTATTGAACACACTCATTAAACATTCCCAGTGCTGGAGGAAAGGGTAAGTGAACCCTTGGAGTTAATGGCTGGTCGAACCTCCTTTGGCAGCAATGACTTTAACCACTTCCCACCCGGCCACTGCACATAAACGGCCGGGTGGGAGCTCTCTCCTTCTGAGTGGACGTTCAAGAACGTCTCTCAGAAGGAGTGGGATCGCGCGCTTGTCCCCCACATATGTCCCAGTAAAATCACATGTCCCAATGTTTATCTGCACACATATGTCACCTGCGCACATCTGTACATGATCATTTGCACACATGCGTCCGTGATCACACGAACCAATTATTATACACTTAACAGGATTTTTTTTACCAAAAACATGTAGCAGAATACGTTTTGGCTTAAATTTATGACAAAATTTGATTTTATTGGATTTGTATTAAAATAGAAAGAAGAAAATATTGTTTTTTTTTCCAAATTTCCGCTATTTTTTTGCTTATATCGCAAAAAATAAAAAACAGAGTCGTGAATAAATACCACCAAAAGAAAGCTCTATTTGTGTGAACAAAATGATAAAAATTTAATTTGGGTACAGCGTAGCATGACCGCGCAATTGTCATTGAAAGTGTGGGAGCGCTGAAAGCTGAAAATTGGTCTGGGAAGGAGGGGGGTGAAAGTGCCCAGTATTGAGGTGGTTAAAGGCTAAGTTCACCTTTTTTTTCTAAATCCTAGCTCCTCTATGCACCAATATAGCATTCATGTACGTTTTTTGCAAAAATATCAAATCTTTCCATAAAATCTACAGACACGTATCTTACTATCCTCCATCCATGATTCAAAACGTATCTATTGTTTCTGTCTTACTTCCTTACAGACTGTAGGTCATGACAGAGGAAGGAGTTGACCAGCTGATCTCATTAGCACACATCCTGCATCACCCACCCTCGCTTTCCCAGCTGCATGTTTTTAAATTAAATGCAATCAATCAGTGATCACCCTTCTCACTAAATACACAATCAGATTGCATAGTGTATAGCCATCTTTATACAAGTACATAGAAGGTAGTGGACATAAACACTCAGCTGTCAAGTGTCAAGTCCCTATCACATCTCTGTATAGCCTGAACTCGCATTCCCAAATGCGTTTCTTTTTTTTTTTTAGCAAGGGGGGAAAGGTGTTTTAGAGCATTTTCACTCATCACACATAAGGCAGCCCATCCACCTGAATGTGCTGCCCTACACACAGCAATCGCCCCAAAGAAGCTTCCGGACTTTTTTTTTTTAGAGCGGAGCTTGGTGCCTTTTTTACTGCGATTTTTGGTGCAGGGCATTTCTGAAATGCAAGGAAACACACAGATGTGAATGGAGCCTCATTATTCTTGTGTTATCGCACCAATTTCACTTTCAGGCCCCATTTACATGTAGCATAGTGGGAGCGAACCTTTTTGTGGCTCCTTTTTCCTGTGACACGCATAGGGCAGCCCGTTGATTTAAATGGGCTGTGCTATATGTGGCTTATGGGACATGTTGGCATTTTGTGGGTTGTGTGTTTTTAACTGTGTTTTGCAGCATTTGGCACTCCTTTTTTCACAAGGCAAAATGTGTGTTTGCTTCTGTGTTTGGTGTGTCGTTAACAATTAATGGCACTGAAAGCGTATAAAGGTGGTCATACACTATACAATCTGATTACAATCTCCTTTAGATTTACCAAATTTATAAAATAGGAGGAAACACCTATCTAGCCAATCACTCTGTATCCAATCAGGCAGGCCCTTGCACTACATAATTGATGTCAGATCTAAAGGAGATTGTGCAATCAGATTGTATAGTGTATAGCCACCTTTATACACTTAAAATTACTAGTTGCACTTTTAGTGCCATTTTTTTTTTTTTTTTTTTTTTTAAAGGGGTAATTTTTTATTGTTTTATAAACAGTAACAATAAATGTTAAGCAGGTTCACAAGGCACATCAAATATTGCATTATTCAAGGTTCAGTACAGTGGACAGGTATACAGATTGACCTTATATAGTAATACACACAGTACATCTTGCATTATATTACATTGTCTCTATCAAGAGGTAGGTATGGGGAGTTGCAATATCTTTAAACCAGTGTTGTGTTCACTGATTAAGCAGGGGGTATGGTACTCTCTGAACTCACCCATGAGTTCCAGATTTTTGTGAATTTTTTGGGGCATCCCCTTGCCTCGTATGTCAGCTTATATAATGGTATAGCTTGGTTGACAATAGTTAGCCAGAGTTTCACGGTCGGGGTCGTACTAGATTTCCAATGCATGGTTATTGTTTTTTTGGCGTAAAACATCACTATACGTATGAATGATTGAACATGTTTGGATAACTCTTCATCATCGATATATCCTAGCAGACATCTAAGAGGATTACAGATATTTGGTATATTGGCTACAGTGCTGATAAGGGCCGTAACCTCTGACCAAAATTGCCGTATCGGCGTGCATTCCCATAGTAAATGGAAGAACGTGCCCTCAGCCATCCCGCATCGAGGACATAGAGAGTCGGGTGCTCTCTTTAGTTTAAATAGTAGTCATGGTGTGAAATATGCTCTGTACAATAATTTGGTCTGGATCACTTTATCTCTAGAAGAGATGACAGAGGGGACCTGTACGGGTAAAATTTCCCCCCAAATCTCCTCCGTCAGCTCAGGTATGTCCAATTTCCATTTATGTTGAATAGCAGTGAGCCTAGAAGTAGTAGAGTGTAGCAGAGTCTTATAATAAAACGATATAAGTTTGTCGTGTGAGGGGTCAGTCAGTAGGAGTTCAAGTTGAGAAGGCTGCATCTCTGTATTGCGAAGCCCAAATTGTGCCGCTGCAGTATGTCTTATCTGTAAATACTGGAAGTATGCCGTGTGTGGAAGCCCATAATCCCTCTGAAATTCTGTAAAAGATCGGAATGTATTGTCTAAAAACAGGTGTGCTATAGTTTTAACCCCTTTTTTTGCCCAATATCCCCCGTCAGTTCTCTGATTAAATTCAGGTAAGTTTGGATTTCCCCATAATGGAGCATTAGGAGACAAGACAGCTCTAGAGCTAGGGGGTAGCAGTTTAGATATTTTAAAGATCTGTATTGTCATGGCTAGAACCTTTACTCCCTCTCTCCCCCTTAGTGACATGCGATGTATTAGGTTTTGGAGGGATTCGTATGAGGTGAGGATGGCTGCCTCCAGAGCAGTAGCCGCATTGTTGGCCTCTGGGAAGAACCACCAATGGGCATGTGCTAGTTGTGAAGCAATATAATACGTTTGAAGACACGGTAGCGCCAGTCCCCCCTCTAGGGTGGGCAATTGCAAGGTATGTTTGGCAATCCTCACTACACCACCCCTCCATATAAATTGGGTGATTATAGAATCTATTTCCTTAAATTTGGCTTTTGTTACATAAATTGGTGAGTTGCCCAGAACGTAAAGGAATCTCGGGAGGTATATCATTTTAAAGATATTTATTCTTCCTAGGAGTGTAAGTGGGAGGTTATTCCAGGTTTTCAATGTATTTTTCAGTCTACTAATGAGAGGGTCTAAATTAATCTTGGCATAGGAAGAGATAGGTTGTTCAATTAGTACCCCCAGGTATCTAAAGCTGTGAACTATTTGTAGTGGGCAATCTTGAGGTAGTTCTACTTGAGTCTCTCGGTCAATCTGGAACAATAAAGATTTATCCCAGTTGACCTGAAAGCCTGAAAAATGGCCAAACCGTCGGATGATTTCCAGCAGGGCTGGGAGTGACGACTGGGGGTCCTCCAAATATATCAACATGTCGTCCGCATACAAGGACACCTTTTCTTCCAGGCCCCCAGTCATCAGTCCCCTAATTTCCCCACTGGTTCTCACCAATGCTGCCAGGGGTTCTATTGCTATTGCAAACAGGAGTGGCGACAATGGACACCCCTGTCTTGTACCTCTCTTTATCTGGAAGGCCCTTGATACAGATGCGTTCACTCTCAGTCTAGCAGTAGGATTGAAATAAAGGAGGCGTACCCACTGTATAAAAGTAGAGCCAAACCCAAATTTGGCTAAAACTTCAAACAGATATGGCCATTCGACTGAATCGAAGGCCTTGTGAGCATCTAAAGCCAGGACAGCACGGGTACCAGTTTTGTCATGGATTGCCTGCAGATTAGTATATAGCCTACGTAAATTAATAGAGGTTGACCTTCCAGGTATGAACCCTGTTTGATCCGCCCCCACAATAGTCGTAATCACTGCATTTAATCGTTTAGCAAGTATTTTAGCTAAAATCTTCACATCAGTGTTAATAAGTGAGATTGGTCGGTATGACTCGCATAAGAGGTGATCCTTATGAGGTTTGGGGATTAACACTATCAATGCTTCTGACATGGAAGGTGGCAACCGACCTGTTTTAATGGCAAAGTTATACATCTTTAATAAATGAGGTATTAGCAGGTCCCTAAAGTGCATGTACCACTCAATAGGAAATCCATCAAGGCCTGGAGTTTTGTGTCTAGCAAAAGATTTGATTGCGTCTCCTATTTCGTCAACCGTCAATGGGGCGTCAAGTGTGATTGTCTGAAGTTCTGTTAGTTTGGGGAGTGAAATTTCGGAGAGGTAGTCATCTAGTTCCACTATCGTATAGTGAGCTCTGGTTGTATATAGGTTGGAATAGAACTCAACAAACGCTTCTACAATATCACTGCTCTGCTCCACTATTATGCCCGCCGAGTTTTTGATTCTGGGAATATTGCATGGTTGATATTCTGGTCTGGCTATGTATGCTAATAACCTACTATTACTATTTTTATCTCCAAATTCAAATATCCGCTGACTTTGATATAGGAGTTTTTTTTGTGTACGTTCCACCAGTACCAAGTCCAGCTCTCTTGCCCTATGTCGCCAAGTGGCGTGTGTCGCAGAGGTAGGGTTGTCAGAATACGCAATCTCCGCGTCCCTGAGCCCATCCTCTGCGTCCATTAGTCTGGACTGTGATGCCTTGCGGGCTTGCCCAATCGCAGCTGTAAAGGAGCCACGAGTGGTGGCCTTAAAGGCATCCCAGACCGTCAGGGTGTCTGCACTATGTTTGTTATTTATCCAGTAAATTTTCATATCAGCAGAACTCTGGTCCACCACGGCCTGATCCTCTAACCAGAGCGGGCTCAGCCTCCACACTCTGTACGAGGAGGGCGTGTCAAGGGCCAGATCCACCATCAGAGGTGAGTGGTCCGATAGTGCTCTGGGCAGATACTTAATTCTTGTTATTAAATGAAGAATGTTAGAAGAGACCAAACAGAGATCAATTCGTGATAGAGTATTATGGGAGTCAGATTGACATGAATACTCTTTTACCCCCGCATGTCTCCACCTCCAGGCCTCCACCAGGTCAAATTGAGTGAGATATGATCCTAAGGGCGTTGGGGGCATAATAGAACATCGGAATCTGTCTATAGAGTTGTCTAGCACCGTATTATAATCCCCTGCTATGATTAGTGGGCCTTCAGCGATTTCGAGTATTGTTCCCATCACCCTTTCAAAGAATTTCCTCGTAAAGGGTGGTGGGATGTAAATATTTACCACCGTATATGGTTTACCTAGAAGTTCCATTACCAAGATGACAAAGCAGCCATTTGGGTCAAGTTTAATGTGTTTAATGGAGATTGGTGCTGATTTGGCAATGAGAATAGACGTCCCCCTGGCAAATGAAGAATAGGTGGAGTGTAGGGCATAAGCTATTTTAGCTCTTTTAAGGGCCATAACTCTGGAGCCCTGGAGATGGGTCTCCTGGAGGAGGATCACATGCGGCTTGTGGCGTGCTAAATAATCAAACATCACTGAACGCTTTATCTTGGAATTAAGCCCCCTAACATTCCATGATATCAGACGTAAATTATTCATTTCTGGGTGTAATACAAAAGGTTGCACGACCGCCTCCCGAGACACCCCAGGGTCAGCCATCCTGTGGGTCCCCGGGCTCCTCGAGAAGCGGCGGCGCAATTCCGGATATTTGTCTGAAAAATTTGTATGTCATCTAGTACATATACCTGAGCACCTTGATGGTTGGTCTGATCCATGAACCTGCAAATATATATCATAAAATAGTAATAAACATGTAACCAAGGCATAAACGATGCCAACACCCAAAAGGTTTTCCCACCTTCCCAACCCACCCTAACCCTCCCGGCTCCCATACCCCAACTCATGAGAGCTTTATACCCTAAATTGAACCTGCGTAGCAGGGGGTGTTTAGAACAGTCCCGTAGTCAACAACCTGGGGTAGCACTAAACAGATGGAGATTATAAACACAAGCTACCACCCGTGTATCAAAGTATTCCTCAGCCCGGCCTTAGCAAAATATTCAGCTGGATGATGATAGAAAAGTTCCAGTTCCAGCTCGCCTAGTTGTAACCAGTTTGGTCAGCCAGTGGAAGGATATGAATAGTTCCATCATGGGACGTACAGCATTGGTCTTCTCTGCCTTTCTACAGTTCAGTAGGAGCTAATATGGAAATGTCAATGTCCTGGAGCTTATTTGCAATCTTCATTGTGGATATTAAAGATCAATAGTTCAAGAATATCAGTGAACAAAGAGCTTTGCTTATGTTGGAACAATAAGGGGATATATTGGTCATCGGGGGGGTGATCTCCGTGGTAGGTTCCTTTGATCTAAAGGTCCCAGCGTGTCTGCCCAGTGAGCCGCTTCTTTCGGATCAGAAAAGAAATGGGCTTTACCCTGATAAATGACCCGAAGGCGTGCAGGATATAGCATGCTGTATGGTAGTTGCAGATCACGCAAACGCCTCTTGACTGCTAGGAAAGTGGCACGTTGTTTCTGTGTGGCCACCGAGAAGTCAGGGAAGATAGTAATACCGTTACCATTGAAGAGTATGTTCCCTTTTTCCCTGGCTGCTCTAATGATGGCTTCTCTGTCCCTGAAATGCAGCATCTTAATAAGCATAGCACGTGGGGGAGCCCCAGGGGGCAAGGGGCGTAGTGGGACCCTGTGTGCTCTCTCGATGGCAAACATGGTGGAAAAAACATTGGCGCCAAATACTGACATCAGCCATTGTTCCATAAATTTTTCTGGGGCCTTGCCCTCTGCCCCTTCCGGGAAGCCTAGAAAGCGGAGATTATTACGTCTTAGACGGTCTTCCATATCTGTAAGCTTATCAGCCATATAATCTTGGGCCTGGCGCAGCTCCCTTACAGATCCCTGTAAAGGGCGCGTGTCATCCTCTAAATCTCCTATGCGCTGTTCTGCATTTTGCACTCTATGTCTTAGGTTTTGTACATCATGCTTCAGGAATGATAAATCAGTTTTAATTGAATCCATCTGTGTGGTGAGGGAAGCATGGCTGTGCTGTATGGCCTCCATAATTTGGGAGAGAGAGGGCTCCGCAGGGCCTGCAGCCACATCAGCATTAGGATCAGATACTGAGTCTATGTCATCCGGGGAGGAGGATAGAAGGGGGTTTTCAGGGCTGCTGCCAGGGATATTTTGTGACTCACCCTTCCCTCGATGCTGCTGGATTGTCAGGGAGGTGGATGGCTGACCTTGCTTCTGAGCGTGGCGCCGGCCGGCGCCATTTTGCTGCGGCGGGCATGGCTGCGATGGCGGACCGAATCCTGAGGTTTCCTCCATGGCCGGACCGTATTTCACCATGGCCCGAGGTGCTCTGGAGTCCTGGGAGTTTAGTAAGTGTGAGGATGGTTGTGGATGGCGGCCGGGCTAGCAGGATGGTTGAAGGATCTGAGTGAGGCGGACGGAGCTCAGGCTTTGCACGTCCTCACATCCCGGTCGTTGGCCACGCCCCCGACTTTTAGTGCCATTAATTGTTAACTGTACAGCAAACACAGAAGCAAAATGCACAGTAAAAAACACGCAACCCACAAAACACCAACATATCACATAAGCCACATATAGCACAGTCCATTTAAATCACCAGGCTGCCCTATGCGTGTCACAGAAAAAATGAGGCACAAAATGTCAGTGAAATTGGAGCAATAACACAACAACAATGAGGCTTCATTCACTTCTGTGTTTCCTTGCATTTCAGAAATGCAATGCACCAACAAGTGCAGTAAAAAACGCACCAAGCTCCGCTATAAAAAAAGCCCTGAAGCTGGACTGCCTTATGTGTGATTAGTGAAAATGCTCCAAAACATCTCCCCGCCTTGCAAAAAAAAAAAAAAACGCATGTGGGAATGCGAGTTCCCGCTATGCAGAGATGTAAATGGGGCTTGACAGCTGAGTGTTTCTGTCCACTCCCTTCTATGTACTTTTATAAAGATGGCCATACACTATGCAATCTGATTGTATATTGTGTATTTAGTGAGAAGGGTGATCACTGATTGCATTTCATTTAAAAAACGTGCAGCTGGGAATGGGAGGGTGGATGATGCAGGGTGTGTGCTAATAAGATTAGCTGGTCAACTCCTTCCTGTGTCATGACCTACAGTCTGTAAGACAGAAGCAATACATAAGTTTTGAATCATGGAAGTAGGACAGCAAGGTACGTGTCTGTAGATTTTATAGAAAGCCTTGATATTTTTGCAAAAAAGTACATGAATGCTATATTGGTGCATAGGGGAGCTGGAATTTAGAAAAAAAAGGTGAACTTAGCCTTTAAGCAAGCACTTTTGGTACCTCTGAATCAGACCTACAGAACTTTCAGGAGCAGTGGTGGCCGGTCGGGTGCTCTGCTCCCTTCTAGAGCTTCTGGCTCTAATCACATGCTTCAAATTAAAAGAAAAACCCCATTGAAATCCATGCATCTGGCGCCCCGCATGTAGCCTAGGGGGTTAGGGGGCCAGACGCATGAATAGGGGGGCAGCGCCCCTGTGCCCTGCATTAGGGGCCACCACTGTTCAGGAGGAATGACCATTCCTCTTTACAAAACTGATTCAGCTCAAACACAATTGTAGGATGTCTGGTGTGAATGGTTATCTTGAGGTAATTTCACAGCATCTCTTTGGGGTTAAGGTCTGGACTCTGGGCCACTCCAAAAGCTGCATTATCTTTTTCAGAAGCCAGTCTGTGGTGGATTTACTTTGATGCTTAGGGTCAATATCATGCTGCATCATATACAGTAGCTTCTACTAAGCTTCAGCTGGCAGCCATCCTGACATTAACCTGTAGGATACTATATTTTGCTAAACTTGTGAATTAATTTTCCAAGTGGTCCAGATCCTAAGGCAGCAAAGCAAGCCCAAATCATGATGTTCTCTCCACCAAACTTCACAGTTGGGATGGTGTTTTGATGTTGGTAAGCTGTGACCTTTTTATGTCATGCAAAGTGCTGAGTATTCCTCCTGAACACTTCAACTTTTGTTTCATCAGTCCACAAAACCTTTTCCCAGTAGCATTGCCATTTGCCAAGGTGCTCTTTGACAGATTTCAGGTGCACAGTTTTTTTTTTTTTTGAGACCAGCAGCTACTTCTGTGGAGTTCTGCCATTGACACCCTGCCTGTTCAAAGAGTTACATATGGTAGATCTATGAACAGGGATATTTGCCAGTTCTTCAAGCCTTTAGCTGTTACTTGTGGGTTCTTATTTACCTCTTTGAGGATTCTGCGTTGTGCCTTGGAATTCATCTTGGCTGGACACCCACTCCTAGAAAGAGTTTAGTACTGTGGCTACTATCTTCATTCATAGTCATTTTGTCTAACTATCAAATGAGGAATGCCTAAACACTTTAAGATTGCTTTGTATCCCTTTTCAGCCTTGTCTTCAGAGAGCTCCTTTTTGCGGGACATGGTTCCCATGAGCTAAAGCTTCTTATGAACAGCAATCTTAAAAAGTTTGAGTGCCTTTTATCAAAGTAGCTCTAAACCACACTTCCAAACTAATTTCATTAATTGGATTCCTGGTGTGCAAACTACTGACTCAAGTAATTAGTCTATGGGTACACTTACTTTTTGCTTCAGCACTGTGAATGTTTAATAGAAGTGTTCAATAAAGATACAATCAATTAGAACTGTTTGTGTGTTATCAGCTTAAGCACATTGTGACTTAGATGAGGATCAAATCGCATTTTATGGCAATTTACTGCAGAGGACCAGTTAATTCCAATGGGTTCACATGCTTTTTCTTGCCACTGTAGGCTTTGCATCCTAGCTAGTAGTACAGAACAGTATTTGCGGCTGACTACCAGTTAGGTCCGATTTATTGAAAACCATGTACCGTTTATGGGG
Organism: Aquarana catesbeiana; assembly: GCF_042186555.1. Taxonomy (NCBI): domain Eukaryota; kingdom Metazoa; phylum Chordata; class Amphibia; order Anura; family Ranidae; genus Aquarana; species Aquarana catesbeiana. The sequence continues at coordinate 417,720,224 of NC_133325.1, read as the reverse complement.
CAAGCAGTTTAAAGAAAACCTGATAAAAAAAGTAAGCTGCCACTGCAGAGCTGTCTATTTGAAAATACCAGTTGGCAAGCTGTTACACTGCTCCAAAGGCTTCAATATTTGAGCCAATGATCCAGAACAAGTATTCAGATCAAGAGTACTAACTTTACTCTAGATTTACTAGTTGCATGCTTGTTCAAGTTCAGTTACTCAAAAAGAACTAAGGCCAGAAATACCCAGCCAACTATCAATTTCAGAAGGAAGTCAACAGCAGCCTTAGTTTTCTCTCAGTACAGGTTTTCTTTAAAAGGAACCTCTCTTTGTAGAAGTATTAGAGCTGCCATGCCTAACTTGTTTTTAAAGGTGTAGATTATAGGGCTGTGATCCTTCAGTAACAGTTTAACTTAGGTAGGAAAGCAAGGATTCTAATGAAAGCTCTGTTTAAAAGCTCAAATCTTTTAAGGGACACTAACATAACAAAATTAAAATATAACATATACGTAAAACAATGCTGGAGAAAACTACTTAGATATGCTTACATTTCAGGTTATATTTTTTGTGCTTAGTAATATAGATTTATACATGATAGAAGCCAAGGGCTAGTAGCCAGCTTTCAACCATCTAACTGATTCAAAATGATCCTGAATTGTGAAAAAACTGAGCTGAGATGAAGTGAAAATTAATCTTATTTATCCAAGAGCAGAGTGGGGTAAAGCCCCTGAAGGAAAAGTACCCTGTGTTAATTTCAAACACCGAATTAATTTTTCCTTAGGTGACCGGAATATGACAAATGGCACATCCTCACCCTATGTCTATAGACATCTTTAAAAAAAAAACACTCTTCTCAAAACCCCATTGTTAATTGTTAGCAATAGAAAGATAAATTAGTTGGATAAACAGCTGATAAGTTGATAAACATCTACTGTTTACCAAGTGTCAGGCTGTATGCATGCTATTTCTTCAAAAGATCTTGATGTTTATATATTGTGTAGATGGGCTTTGTATTCTCATTAAATAGGATATGGTATATTGTGTGAGTTTGGACATTGCTGTACATTCTACACGAATAATATGACCTCCTGCATGTTTTCTTTATGGTCAGGTGGAATGGGGGTTTGTGCTCTACATCCGGACTTATATTTATTTAATAAGCTTAAGCTGCAAAAGAATTTGCCCAATAGTATCTTTTTCTTTATTTTAATGCAGTGTCTAAAAGGAAACTATGACCATTGTTGCAAAGAATTGTGTTCAAACCTCTGAATAAACTCTGTTGTTGCTTTAGAAATATAAAAGGACTCCCTGCAAAGAAAACAAATAATACTTAGCTGCCATGCTGCCCACCCTGCTGAACTTTGTTGCATGGTAACCTGCTGTGCTCTGTGATTTCTTCTTCCTCCATCTATGTCACTACTATGTCCTGCAGTGAGGTAGGGGCTGACAGATGGAACCACAGAGAGCAGATGGGGTAGCTGCATCTAGCACTGTCAGAAGACCATTCTTACTCAAGCTTCTCTCTTTAACACAGCATTTATCGGTGTGGGCAGTGGAACAGGTAAGTATTAATTGTTTTCTTTACAGGGACCTTTCTTTTGCCAGTGCAATATGCTATTTAGACTCCAGCAACCATGTTGATAACTGGCATCCATCTGGGCTATTGCTAGAGATTGATAAATTAAGAAATGTTTTAATTTTTTTCTAATTTCTCCATGAGATTTACCGATTTACATTTGTTAAATGTATACAAAAATTGCAGGGATACACTTTCAGCGGAATTTAGTGATTAAATTGGAAAAGACCAAAACAGGAAAAAGGATTGTGGGAGAGATAGTTCCATATAGACTAAGCCTGCTTTCTGGACTGAGTGGAGGAACTACATTTTTCAGGTTCACTGCAGCCCCGTGGGGAGTAAAGAGGAAAGGCTTGTTCCCGGGCTCAGAGAGATGCGGCACTAAGGAAGCATGCGTCTTGTTGCTGGCAAAACACTTACCACCACATCTGGGACAGCAAAAGGAAAAGCAGAGGACACTCCATGGTAACTGAGATAGTTTTTAGGTGTCTTTACCCACTGATCCACCCCACCACACTCTGCAGACAGCAGCTCGGGGGAGGGGGGTAAGTGGGCTGGAGGATCACACAGCCGATGGGCATCCGGCTAGACAAGCTATCCTTAGATATTATATGGCAGTAACATTTTTTGACTTGTGCTTAGTACAGTAGTTCTTTAAAACAATAAACATGCATACTCATTTTGCATCGAGTAGACAGACCTTGCACTGACCTTTTTCTAGAGGAACAATAACAATTAGCAAGGAAAATCCACTTCAAACAATCAGTTCTTCGAATTTAGCCTACACACCGCAAGTCAACTGCTAACCCTACCTGCTTCTAGGGCATTAGGTTTGATCTTACTACAAGCATGGTCTGAGCACTAAACCCCAAAACTGGAGCTAAGCACTGTGTACCAATAACAGCTGAAACACACTAGGTTATGTTAAGTACAGGGTTATATGCCTTAATTTTCTAGTTTAGGCAGTACCTGGTTACATTAAAGTGGTTGTAAAGACGCAAGGTTTGTTTTTCCTTCCTTACCTTTACCTTGTTTACTTTTACCTATGCATTAAGGTATAAAACCCCCTGTATTCAGCAGCCTCCTGACCCCCCTCCAGATCCAGTGACGTCCAGGAGAGCCATGCCCCTCTGGGGACTCGCACTTCTGAATGGCTTTTGGCAGCAGCGGGAGCTATTGGCTGTCAATCACAGTCAGTGAGCCAATCAGGAGACAGAGGGGGCAGGGCTGAGCCACAGCTCTGTGTGTAAATGGACACACAGAGCAGTGACTCAGCTCGGGTGCCCACATAGCAAGCTGCTTGATGTGGGGGCACACAGCAGGAGGGAGGGGCAAGGAGTGCCGGTGTGGGATCCAAGGAGAGGAGGATCCAGGCTGCTTTGTGCAAAACAACTGCACAGAGCACATGTTTGTTTTTTTAAATAAAAAAACAAGACTTTAATATCGCTTTAAGACTTTCCTGATGTCATGAACCATTCTTTCCATCCTAATAGTCATAAAAATCTAAAAGCTGATCTCTGGCCAGGAGGGAGGTAAATAAATGAAATCCCACCCTACACCGATTTAACTAAAAAAAAAGCGGTCACATGCCAGGCTGAATCCAAATCTTTTTCCTTCTGGACCTCAGTGTAGACTAGTGTTCATGTTGCTTCCGAGGCAGATTTATCAAGGGATTCTGAAGAATTCAAGCAGCTGTGGCACATGCCACCTGGATCCATCAGAACTTTGAATTTGCCCTGGTATGAGTAGTCTTAGGCCCCTTTCACACTTGTGCGACTTCAAAGTCGCGCAATTTTACAGCGATTTCACGGCCGCAATTTTGCCACGATTTGGAAGCAGTACTACTTTGTATGACTTTACCACAACTTTGGCATTAACCATTCTCAGCTTGTGCTTACAAAGTCGTACTGAAATCGTGTCTGTATTATTCAGGTACGATTTGCATGCTACTCAAGGGTTTAACATTGAGGTCTATGGATATCAACTCGCATGGAAGTTGGACCAAAGTAGTGCAGGGACTACTTTGAAGTCGGCATGACTTAAAGTCGTGGCAATATGAATGGTAGTCATTGAAAATCATAGAGAATGACTTTTCATACGATTTTGCAGTACAAAATCGTGGGACAAGTTGTATAAGTGTGAAAGGGGCCTAAGGCTGGGTTCACACTATTACGAATTGGATGTGGGTTTCTCCGCATCCAATTCGCATGTCAGGAGATTGTGACTGGCTCTCTATGGAGCCGGTTCACACATCTCCGGAGGGAACTGTACAGTAGTCCTGTGCATCTTTTGGTCTGTTTCAGGTCTGAATTCAGCCCAAAAATTCGGACTGAATTGGACTGCTCCCTCGCCAGAACATACTGATGGTTTTCCAGAATGCTTGTTCGACAGAAGCCGGTTGTGAGATTGGCTTCAGTGGGATAGGGAGCTGTACACACAGGCCAAAACCAATCATTTTCAAACAATTTTTGGACTGTGTGTACCCAGCCTTACACTTCAGCAATGGAGCTTTTACTTTAGGACTGAGCTGCCAACTGAGGTATTTGAGAAGATTTTGTATCCATGTAATGTGCACTTTTTATCCTGTCTTTACAGTGCTAAGAAAATATATTTTAGTAAGTGACCATGTGGCCAACAGCTAAACTGCCCTGTTTTGTGATACTGAATGTTCATTGCATCTTAGTGAAATTAAATTTCATTTACTACTGGGCAATATATGATAAACAGATAAATACAAAGATGCATGACTAAAAAAAATATGATTGTTGCATATAGCCTTCATTTTCTGTAGCTCTCCAATCCATCTTCGCTCCATTACTTATTTTTGATAGGTGAGGAGATATACAGTAATTACTGATCTTTCCGGTATTGCTTTGAATGCATATAAGAATGGCTAACCAAAAATACAGAGCGGATGAGAACAATAAGACCCATGTCACTCTAAAACCTAGGATTAGACCAGAAACATGCCTCATGGCTTACATTTTCTTTTATGTTTTGTTTGATTTTTAAAAGTTCAACATTTGGTTGTAGATTTTACTGTGCTATTCATACACTAATATGTTTTTTCCATATAAGAAAGGCAAAATAACAAAGGGGATATGAAAAGAGCAATTGATCAGAGTTTATATTATCAAGGCATAAGTACATAGATATGAAGGGGAGGACTGGGAACCTCTGACTTGGAGGGAAATATAACCAATTAGCTATTTCATGGTAGACATGAATTTCTGTGGACTAAAAAGTGTACAATGCAAAGTATATAATGGTGCCACAGTGATTGGTGGTGAAAGCTGGGTATTTCTAAAGCACATGGTTTATTGTGACACATCTTTCACTAATCCAATTACTCACTTTTTTATGGCTCCTACCATTTGGCCACGTGATATCTTAGAGCCAAAGGAAAGTCTATGTTGAAAGACCTCCTTCTTGCCGACAAAATCATCACCTGTTTGAACAGGGAACGGGTAGCATGCCCACTGTGTTTCACTGACTGTGGGTTCTGCTCTGATGTCAGAATGGGGGAGTATCTCTGCTCAGGACCTCAATCCCAACAAATGCTCCTCTGTCACTCAGCCAAGTTGTGCGTGATTTTGTGTTATTAGTAAGAAGGTATGAGCTCCGGGTTTACCGATACAGTAATGCACTGCATGGCCTTTGAACTATGGGCAGAAGGATTACAGTGAACAAAAAGTGGGCTTTTGGATAAGCCAACCCCTCACTAAAAGAGGGGGCACAAAGCAGCCATGGTAGCCATCAGCCAAGCTCCTATAGGAAAAGTATAGATAAAGTTAAGAAAATGCATAGAGGGAGATTAGGAATATTTAAGCCGACCATAGACAGTTCAAATCTTGACCGGTTCAGCAGGAACTGGCCAAGATTTGAACCATGTATAGGCAGGCTAAATGTACTAAGTTGATTGATCGATTGACTTGGGTACAACCAGCCTGCTGGATTTTCGATATGAGCAATAATCACTGTCTTCTCCTGGCAGGGACAGCTCCCTCCCACAGGGAGAATACAATGGCTCAAGGGATTCCCCTGTCAACACTGTCTGCCTTATTTTCATTCTGATTGCTGGGCAATTAACCCCTTTGCTGTCTTTTTACATATTAATGGGAGCTTTTGTCTTTATTTAATTGTCTGGTTTGGTCTATAATCACTTGTACCTGCTGTCCTGCCCAAAGAAAATGTTTTTGCTGCTGTTGTTTGAACCTTTATTTCAGGGGGTAGTATTGTCAGGTCTTTGTTTATTTTAGAGGTATTATGTTTTTATTTTATTATAATTGGGCCTTTATTTTAGGTAAATAGCTTTTTTTGCAGCAAGACTTCCTCTTAAAAAAGTGGGTTTCAGTGATAATTAGATTTTTATTTTTTTTAATAATTTTTTTGAGACAGATAGAGCTTTATTTTGGTGGTATTTAATCTGTTTTTTTTTTATTTTTTTTAGTTACATAGGGTTTTATTAACCGGTTCCCGACTGGCGCATGCCGATGTGCGTCGACAGAATTGCACAGCTGGGCAAATGGGCGTACCTGTACGTCCCTTTAAATTTTCCGCCGCGCCATCGCGTGCGTGCCAGTGGTGGTGCACGCCGGCCGGGGGACCTCCATGAGTCAGATTGCGGGTCCCGTGGACTACCCGCGATCGCCTCATGGAGAGGAAGGACGGGGAGATGCTAATGTAAACAAGCATCTCCCTGTTCTGTCTAGTGATAGTGTCACTGATCTCTGCTCCCTGTGATCGGGAGCAGAGATCAATTACGTGTCACATGTAGCCACGCCCCCCTACAGTTATAATTACTCCTCAGGACATGCTTAACCCTTACACTGCCCCCTAGTGGTTAACTCCTTCACTGCCAGTGTCATTTACACAGGAATTAGTGCATTTGTATAGAACTGATTGCTGTATAAATGACAATGGTCCCAAAAATGTGTAAAAAATTTCCGATGTGTCCGCCATAATGTCGCAGTCACGATAAAAATCGCTGATCACCGCCATTACTAGTAAAAAAAAAAAAAAAAATTATTAATATAAATGCCATAAAACTATCCCCTATTTTGTAAATGCTATAACTTTTATTATAGCAAAATGTAAAAAATGCGTTTTTTTCAAAATTGTCGCTCTTTTTTTTGTTTATAGCGCAAAAAATAAAAACCGCAGGGGTGATCAAATACCACCAAAAGAAAGCTCTATTTGTGGGAAAAAAGGACATCAATTTTGTTTGGGAGCCACGTCGCATGACTGCGCAATTGTCAGTGAAAGCGACGCAGTGCTGAATCGCAAAAATTGCAGCAGTCATTATATATATATATATATATATATATATATATATATATATATATATAATCGCAAACAGCAGATAATGCCGAACAGCTCAAGGCAGTCAGCTATTATATAACAAAAGAGACCCAAAATGGGTACATGTGTAAGATACAGCAGTCGGAGCATACATACTGTAACTAGCATCAGATGTGTTAAACATAGCGAGACTGCCATTTAAAAAAAAAAGCATGTGAGGGGGAGAGAAAACATATTTTTTTTTTTTTTTTACTGCTTTATAAATGAAAACAAATACTGAATTAAAAAAGGAAAAAAAAGAATTAAAAAAAGAAAAAACACGTTTTTCTTTCACGTGTTTGTTATACAATTTTGCAAATAAGTAATCTTTCTTCTTAAATGGTCAAAATATATTCTGCTACATTTCTTTGGTGAAAATAACCCAAATCAGTGTATATTATTTTCATATGTGTGAACATTATAGAATCTACAAACTATAGTATATATTTGAAAATTGATTAATCCTGATGTTCTGACAGCCTCTCATTTTGCAAGGACCTAAAATGATCCTTTCTTGGCATGGTGAGTTTTTTTGAAGTTGTAATTTTTTGTCATAATTTTTGGGAAACTTTGTAGTGAGGATAGGGGTCGGAGTTGAGGAAAAAAAAAAAAATATATAATATATATATATATAATGTGTGTTAACGTTCTCTCAATCATTACACTATATATAAAGCCGCCATGTAAGCAGCCTTATATAGTGTGGGGCGTGGACTTAGCTCCCTGATCCATGATTGGCTAAGGGCACTCTGCCTTTGGCTAATCATGGCTCTCACAGCAGAGTGCACTGTGATTGGCCAAAGCATGCAGGTCAAGTGCATGCTTTGGCCAATCATCAGACATCAATGCACTGCGATCTCGCAGTGCATTATGGGGCATTCCACGGCGCTCGAATTTGCCATGAACGCTCCAAAATGTTCGGTATCCCCCTCAAAATAACTCCACACAGCCATTAATGTCTAAACCACTGGCAACATAAAGGAGTACACCCCTAAGTGAAATTTGTCCAAATGGAGCCCAAAGTGTCAATATTTTGTGTGGTCGCCATTATTTTCCAGCACTGCCTTAACCTTCTTGGGCATGGAGTTCACCAGAACTTCACAGGTTAGCAAGGCAGTGGTCATCTTGAAGGTGTGTTTGGAGTCATTATCATGTTGGAATATTGCCCTGTGGCCCAGTCTCTGAAGGGAGGTGATCATGCTCTGCTTTAGTATGTCACAGTACATGTTGGCATTCATGGTTCCCTCAAGGAACTGTAGCTCCCCAGTGCCAGCAGCACTCATGCAGCCCCAGACCATAACACTCCCACCACCATTCTTGACTGTAGGCAAGACACACTTGTCTTTGTACTCCTCACCTGGTTGCCGCCACACATGCTTGACACCATATGAACCAAATATGTTTATCTTGGTCTCATCAGACCACAGGACATGGTTCCAGTAATTCATGGCCTTAGTCTGCTTGTCTTCAGCAAACTGTTTGCAGGCTTTCTTGTGCATCATCTTTAGAAGGGGCTTCCTTCTGGGATGACAGCCATGCACACCAATTTGATGCAGTGTGTGGTGTATGGTCTGAGCACTGACAGTCTGATTCCCCACCCCTTCAATCTCTGCAGCAATGCTGGCAGCACTCATATGTCTATTTCCCAAGGACAACCTCTGGATATGACGCTGCATGTGCACTCAACTTCTTCGGTCGACCATGGCGAGGCCTGTTCTGAGTGGAACTTGTCCTGTTAAACCGCTGTATGGTCTTGGCCACCATGCTGCAGCTCAGTTTCAGGGTCTTGGAAATCTTTTTATAGCCTAGGCCATCTTTATATAAAGCAACAATTCTTTTTTTTAGATCCTCAGAGATATCTTTGCCATGAGGTACAATGTTGAACTTCCAGTAACCAGTATGAGAGAGCGATAACACCAAATTTAACACCTGCTCCCCATTTACACTGAGACCCTATAACACTAATGAGTCACATGACACTGGGGAGGGAAAATGCCTAATGGGCCCAATTTGGACATTTTCACTTAGGGGTTTACTCACTTTTTTTGCCATTGGTTTAGACATTAATGGCAAATTTACACTGTTTTACAAGCTGTACACTCACTACTTTACATTGTAGCAAAGTGTCAGCTACAAGTGTCAGTGTTGTCACATGAAAAGATAGAATAAAATATTTACAAAAATGTGAGGGGTGTACTTACTTTTGTGAGATACTGTATATTTTACAATTTCACATTTTTGTACTATAAGAGACACATCCCAAGTAAGCAGAGACAAATGTTTTCAGTTCTGTTTAACTTTCCCAAGAGATAATTTGCTCTACAAACAAGTTGTGGATTAGGTTAATTAAGTCTAGACATGTGCGCCATCAATAAATTCATTTCGCTTCCTTCCGTTCCGTTTCATATTAGAATTCATTTGTATTTCGTAATTCGTGTCCGAAATTAAATTTGGATTCGTATGAAATATGAATTTTCGTTAGGTTCGTTAACGAACATTCGTAATTGTTACGAAAAGTTATGATGAATTTACCATTATGAGGGGCTCCCACCATCCCTGTGCTGTGCTAAGTGCTGACTTCCTGGGTTTTATTTTTTAACTTTTAGGTTCGTTAACTTTTCGTAACAATTATGAATGTTCGTTATGATAAATTTATCATTATGAGTAGGGGTGCAACGGATCTTCAGCGATCCGTGATCCAAACGGTTCACCCTGTTCGGAGCGGCACACATGCGCTCCGCGTAGCATGCCGCTGCCTCGGGCTTAGGAAAGGCCGTGGCTTCAGCCTAGCTTTGGAGCGACGGTGCGTCTTGGTACACCCGGCGGCAGTACGCGCTGACGTCATCACCCCTTAACCCCTCATTGTGGATCTGATCTGGCTGGCTTGGCGGCCGGCTTCTATTATGTATTCTGTAAGAGCCGGTAAACAACACTAAACAACACTAGTCATCTAATAGTCTTCCTTCCTAATTCCTATACTATACTGTATATACAGTGGGGGAATCTGTGGATATTACAACAGCGGGGGAGATGTGGATATTACAACAGCGGGGGAGATGTGGATATTACAGCAGCGGGGGAGATGTGGATATTACAGCAGCGGGGGAGATGTGGATATTACAGCAGCGGGGGAGATGTGGATATTACAGCAGCGGGGGAGATGTGGATATTACAGCAGCGGGGGAGATGTGGATATTACAGCAGCGGGGGAGATGTGGATATTACAGCAGCGGGGCAGATTGTGGATATTATTACAGTGGGGCAGATTGTGGATATTATTACAGTGGGGCAGATTGTGGATATTATTACAGTGGGGCAGATTGTGGATATTATTACAGTGGGGCAGATTGTGGATATTATTACAGTGGGGGAGATTGTGGATATTACAGTGGGGAAGATGACGTGTATATTACAGTGGGGGAGATGACGTGGATATTACAGTGGGGGAGATGACGTGGATATTATTACAGTGGGGGAGATGACGTGGATATTATTACAGTGGGGGAGATGTGGATATTATTACAGTGGGGGAGATTGTGGATATTATTACAGTGGGGGAGATTGTGGATATTACAGTGGGGGAGATGTGGATATTACAGTGGGGCAGATTGTGGATATTATTACAGTGGGGCAGATTGTGGATATTATTACAGTGGGGCAGATTGTGGATATTACAGTGGGGGAGATTGTGGATATTATTACAGTGGGGGAGATTGTGGATATTATTACAGTGGGGGAGATTGTGGATATTATTACAGTGGGGGAGATGACGTGGATATTACAGTGGGGGAGATGACGTGGATATTATTACAGTGGGGGAGATGACGTGGATATTATTACAGTGGGGGAGATGACGTGGATATTATTACAGTGGGGGAGATGACGTGGATATCATTACAGTGGGGGAGATGACGTGGATATTATTACAATGGGGGAGATTGTGGATATTACAGTGGGGGAGATGTGGATATTATTATAGTGGGGGAGATGACGTGGATATTACAGTGGGGGAGATGACGTGGATATTACAGTGGGGGAGATGACGTGGATATTACTGCAGTGGGGGAGATGACGTGGATATTACAGCAGTGGGGGAGATTGTGGATATTACAGTGGGGATGATGTGGATATTATTACAGTGGGGGAGATTGTGGATATTACAGTGGGGGAGATGACGTGGATATTACAGCAGTGGGGGAGATTGTGGATATTACAGTGGGGGAGATTGTGGATATTACAGTGGGGAGATTCATTGTGGATATTACAGTGGGGACTATATGGTGGTGGAATTTTCACAGGTTTTTGTAAATTCAATTAATTGCATTTTGCACATTTATCCAAATTGACTTTTAGATTAGCCATATATATTTCTAATTATTTTTAATATTTTTGGTGTTCTTGTCAATTCATGTGTTTACGTTTACGTCGTTCACTATTGTAATATTACATTTAGCGCGATCCTATTTTTTCTATATTTTATTCAATGTATTGGGGTTTTGCAGAAGGATTGCTGCTTCCACTGAGTTTTAGGTGATTTTTGTGGTCGGCCGCACAAGATCGCTTCTAGGTCCTAGCGCAGTTTCTTTCCTTTTTTCCAGGTGAGCTCTCCTGCCTTCCCTAACTGGCGAGTCGGGCAACCAACTGCCCACTGTGCCCAGTGTTTCATCCTCCCCTGGAACGACCTCCAGGCTACCAAAGCGCCTCCACATCCTGCCTCTACTTTGGGGAAGGAATCAGTCCACAGGACTCCACACACACACACACACACACACACACACACAGCGTGGTCATGGCGAGCGGAGGAACGGAGGAGCTTGAACGCCCTGCGTCATTTAAATCCCCTGTATGGGAGCATTTTGGCTTCTCCGTCAAATATGATGATGAAGGAGAGAGGGGAGTGGATAAAACCGTGAAGGTGTGTAGGCACTGTGGCATAAGAAAGCCATATGACACTGGAAACGCATCAAACATGGCCACGCATTTGAAGTGACATCGCCCTGGTGTTTCACTGACAGGAGTGAAAACGAAAGCTGCTCAACAGCTTATCACCATGGCATTTAAGCAGCCCCTTGTTGCACAATCAGACCGGGCTAAAGCCATCACAAAAGCTTTCGATGTGTTTATAGGTGCAGACATGAGGCCATATTCGGTTGTGCAAAATGAGGGTTTTAAACACATGCTGAAAGTGCTTGAGCCACGTTACAACATCCCGTCTCGCACCCACTTCAGCGAAAAGATTGTGCCAGATCTTTATGAGCAGAAGAAGAGAAAAGTTGTGGATGAACTATCCCGAGCATCCTCTGTTGCGCTCACGACAGACGGGTGGACGTCCAGGGGAACGGAGAGCTATGTGACGATAACCGCTCACTTCATCACAGCAGACTGGGAGATGAGAAGTCCGGTGCTGCAGACACGCCCCCTCTAGGAGAGTCACACAAGCACTCATCTTGCGCAGGTACTGTCACAAGCAGTGGAGGAATGGAAGATGAAGAGGCCCAGTACTAATATCCCAGTCACAACTGATAATGCCAAAAATGAAATAAATGCAGTGAATGAGGCAGGACTGGGCTCACAGATAGGTTGATTTGGCATCACAGAAGGGAATCTCAGTCAATAGGATGGACCGCCTTCTTGGGAGGATCAGGAAGGTGGTTTCCTACTTCCACCGAAGCACAACAGCTGCTCATGTGCTTAAGATAAAGCAAGAAATGGTAAAGCTGCCTACTCATTAGCTCATATATGATGTCCCAACAAGGTGGAACTCCACTTATGATATGCTGGAGTGTTATCTGGAGCAGCAGGCAGCTATATACCCTGCATTGACTGATAAGACCCTGAAGAAAATTGTCAAAGACATCATTACCCTGTCTGATGAAGATGTGAGAGTGGCAGAGTAGGTCCTCCAGGTGTTTAAACCCCTCAAAACTGTTACATGTCTGCTGAGCACTGAAAGTTCACCATCTGTGTCAATGATCCTGCCACTGAAAACAAGGATCCATGGCTCCAAGCGACGAAGACAGCACCATCACTCGAGATGTCAAGACTGCCATTAGAGAGGACCTGCAGCACAGATACACTTCACCCCCTACTCTACAGGACTAACTTCACAGGTCTACTGTCCTGTCTCACATGGACCCTGCCCTACGCCAGAGGACATACAGTGACCTCACCAGTGAGATTGTGAGCAGTCTGGGCACTGAAGACTGTGATGAGGTAAACAAAAAGAATATTATTTAAAAATGATTAATTTAAATCTAAATACATTTTTTTTATTTTCGTAATAATGGCTTTTATTAAATTTTATTTATTTTTATGTTTCATAGACATGAAAAATGTAGCAATAATATTTCCAAATTTTTCATGTCTATGAAACACGGAAATAAATAATAGGTTTAATTAAGCAACAATTTTTTTTTCTGCAGGGTCAAGCTGCAGAGCCAAAAGGAGCAAACTTGGACTCCTTTTCTCCTCCACAAAAGAAGTCGGTGATGGCAGAGCTTTTTGGAGAGACCTTTGCCAGGAAAGACAACAAGACTCCTACTGACATCATCAAAGAGGAGGTGGCATCCTACCCGGCAGCAAGCGGCAGTACAGTGGATGGTGATCCGCTGACATGGTGGAAAAGCAATGAATGTAAATACCCTGACGCACCTACCTCAGCACCTCTTGCTGCCTCTGCAATTTTAGAAGACACAGACACAGATATTTTGGACACATTTTCGGCAACTGATACCTTACCTACAGAAGACATGGGCACACTAGGTAAACACACAGACTGGGGAGACACAGACACATTAGGTATTGGCACAGACTGGGGCACCACAGACTGGGGAGACACATTAGGTATTGGCACAGACTCAGATGGACTCACATGCACCCCACCTGCTGAGCTCTGAGCATCCTCCATGTCCAGGCGGAAGAACTCTCTCATGAGCTCAGGCTTGTTGTGCATTGCCTCAGGACACTGACTGTAAGGATGTCCCACCACATTGCACAGATTGCACCTGATAATATTACAGTCCTTTGCCAAATGTCCTATACCCTGACTAGGGATGAGCCGAAAACCCCCCGGTTCGGTTCGCACTAGAACGTGCGAACGGACCAAAAATTTGCACGAACGTTAGAACCCCATTGACGTCTATGGGACTCGAACGTTCAAAATTAAAAGTGCTCATTTTAAAGGCTAATTTGCATGGTATTGTCCTAAAAAGTATTTGGGGACCTGGGTCCTGCCCCAGGGGACATGTATCAATGCAAAAAAAACTTTTAAACGGCCGTTTTTTCGGGAGCGGTGATTTTAATGATGCTTAAAGTAAAAAAAAAAAAAAAAGTGAAATATTCCTTTAAATATCGTACCTGGGGGGGTGTCTATAGAATGCCTGTAAAGTGGCATGTGTTTCCCGTGCTTAGAACAGTCCCTGCACAAAATGTCATTTTTAAAAGAAAAAAAGTCATTTAAAACTGCTTGCGGCTTTAATGTAATGTCGGGTCCAGGCAATATGGATGAAAATCAGTGAGACAAACGGCATGGGTACCCTCTAGTCCATTACCAGGCCCTTTGGGTCCTGTATGGATATTAAGGAGAACCCCGCACCCAAATTAAAAAAAGGAAAGGCGTGGGGCCCCAGGCCCTGTTTACTCTGAACAGCAGTATACAGGCTGTGCAAACAAGACAGGGACTGTAGGTTTGTTGTTAAGTAGAATCTGTTTGTAATTTTGAACTGGTACATTTTTAAAGTGTAGCTCCAGCCAAAAAATCTGTTTTTAAGCTTTTTGGAAAACATAGGGAAGGGTTATCACCCCTTTGACATTTGTTTTGCTGTCTGTGCTCCTCTTCAGAAGATTTCACCTCACTTTTTGTCCCAATGACAAATGTTTTTTGAAAATTTGGGGTTTTTAGTGAAACAAGGATTGGTGATAAAGCATCAGTGGAAAGGAGAAAAGTTTTTCCCATATTAACTCTTACAGGAGAGAATTTCCCTTCCTATGGGGTAGATTTCATCTCACTTCCTGTTGTCTCCGTTTGCAAGTAGGAGTCGTTTGTAAGTTGGATGTTTGAAAGTAGGGGCCTGCTCTATATACTCAGCAGAAATTTGGGCCTTAGGTGTTGTTGTGGTCTCAACACTTTAAGCCCTCACAGGGCCCTGCTGTGAAATATTAGATCAAGAATTGTAATTACATGCCCCTGTTGAACAGGGCCAGAAAAATTGGGCCTTTGGTGGTGGTGGTGCTGGTGCCACAACACTGTAAGTCCTCACAGTTAATCTTGGTGGGCGCAGAAATGGGCCCTGCTGTGAAATATTCAATCAAGAATTGTAATTACATGCTCCTGTTGAACAGGGGCTGAAAAATTGGGCCTTTGGTGGTGGTGGTGTTGATGCCACAACACTGTAATTCCTCACAGTTAATCTTGGTGGGCGCAGAAACGGGCCCTGCTGTGAAATATTAGATCAAGAATTCTAATTGCATGTCCCTGTTGAACAGGGGCTGAAAAATTGGGCCTTAGGCACTGGTGCCACAACACCGCAACCCTTCACAGATACTCTAGTTGGAGCGCAGGAACTATCCCTGCTGCAAAGAATTGCATCAAAAATTGTAATTACATGCCCTTGTTAAACAGGGGCTTAAAAATTGGGCCTTAGGCACTGGTGGCGGCGCCCAGAACCAAAAATGTTCTTACAAGCTATCAGCATGATCATTGAGGAGGAAGAGGATAATTACTCAGCATAACAGGATAGTCACTCAGCATCAACACAGGCAGTCTTTGAAGGGATCTGACATTTCAAAAAAAATTATTCGGTTACATCAGCATCAGGTGCTTGGTAGCTGGTAGTGACCCAAGACAGATTAATTTCTATGAAGGTCAGTCGATCGACCAAATCGGTGGACAGACGCACCCTGTGATCGGTTACAAAGCCTCCAGCAGCACTGAATGTGCGTTCCGAAAGAACGCTGGATGCAGGACATGCCAGTAGCCCAATTGCATACTGTGCAAGCTCTGGCCAGTGATCCATCCTCAAGACCCAGTAACCCAGAGGATTTTCGGTGGGAAAGGTGTCCAAGTCAGATCTTGCCCCTAGGTATTCCTGCACCATGTAAAACGGACGCTGGCGATGGTCGCTGGAACCGATCATACCTTGGGGCTGCGGACTAAAAAATTGTCTGAACGCATCGGTCAGACGGCCACCTTCTCCACCGCTCCTTCTTTGACTGACCGAAGCCTCAGCAACACGTTGTCCAGAAACAGGAGTTTGTAACCTCCCAGGCTCTGGGAACGCATTGCACAGACCTTTCTGCAAGGCCTCCCAAAGATGTTTCATCCTCTGCTCCCTCTGCGACGGCAAGATAAGGTCCGCAACTTTACCCTTGTAACGTGGATCAAGGAGGGTTGCCAGCCAGTAACGATCCCCCTTCTTGATACCACGAATATGAGGATCCTTCTGCAGGCTTTGCAGGATCAGGGAGGCCATGCAGCGACTGGGTCACTAAGGACGACATGGTCCGCAGCCACCTCCTCCCAGCCACATACAAGTCCATGTGTTTCTTGGGAATGATCCCTTAAAGACTGCTGCTGATGCTGAGTGCCAGGCTCCACCTCCATACTGACACAATCCTCCTCCTCTTCCTCCTCCTCCTCCTTCCTGTGTGATCGGCGGGCACGCAGGAACACTGTCTGGATAAAGGGGGCCTTGAGAGCTAAGGAAGTCCTCCTCTTCCTGCCTCTGTTCTGCCTCAAGTGCCCTGTCCATTATTCCATGCAGCATGTGCTTCAACAGGTGGACAAGGGGGACAGTGTCACTGATGCATGCACTGTCACTGCTCACCATCCTCGTGACCTCCTCAAATGGTGACAGGACAGTGCATGCATCCCTGATCATGGCCCACTGGCGTGGGGAAAAAAAAACAAGCTCCCCTGACCCTGTCCTGGTGCCATAATCGCACAGGTACTCATTGATGGCCATCTGCTGCATGTGCAGCTGCTGCAGCATGGCCAATGTTGAGCTCCACCTGGTGGGCATGTCACAGATTAGGCGGTTCTTGGGCAGGTTAAACTCCTTTTTGGAGGTCTGCCAGCCGAGCACTGGCATTATATGACCGGCGGATATGCACACAGACTTTCCTGGCCTGCCTCAGGACATCCTGTAAGCCCGGGTACCTGCCCAAGAACCGCTGCACCACCAAGTTAAGGACGTGAGCCAAACAGGGCACATGGGTCAGTTGTCCCTGAGGTATGTCACAATCAGTAGTAGTGGCATTTTGGAGGCGTAGTGGCGGAACAACCTCCAACACTACTGCACCTTGTCCTGCATCCTTCCCAGCTGCCAGCAGAGTCACCCAATGCGCCGTGAAACTTAGGTAACGTCCCTGTCCATGCCTGCTGGACCATGAGTCAGCGGTAATATGCACCTTACCGCTGACCGCCCTGCCCAGCGAGGCCAAGACATTGCCTTCCACATGCCGGTAGAGAGCCGGAATCGCCTTCCGTGAGAAAGTGGCGTTTGGGTACCTGCCACTGGGGAACCGCACATTCCACAAACTCACGGAAGGGGGCAGAGTCTACCAACTGAAAAGGTAGCAGTTGAAGTGCTATCAATTTTGCCAAGCTAGCATTCAACCACTGGGCATGTGGATGACTGGGAGTGAACTTCTTTCGGCAGTGCAGCAGCTGGGGCAGGGAAATTTGCCTGGTACAATCTGACATCGGTGTACCAAAAGCAGATTGCCCACAAGTACTTGGCTGTGACACACCTAATTCTACACCTTCATTCCTCTCAGTGCAGGTCTCAGAGAGGACTGAAGGTATAGTGGGGTTGAAGATCTCAGCTGATGAGGAGCAAGAAGAGGTCCTCTTTGTTCTTTGGTGTGGGTCTTTTAGATACGCTTGCCAACGAACTGCATGGCAGGTCAACATATGTCTGGTCAAGCATGTGGTGCCCAAGCGGGAGATGTTTTGGCCACGCGAGATACGCTTGAGACATATTTTGCAAATAGCAGCAGTGCGATCTGATGCACTCGTCTCAAAGGCCCAGACCAAAGAACTTTTAAAATAACGCGCAGAGACAGCAGCGCCCTGCACATGCGATGCTTTGCGGTGTGATGCAGTCAGTGTGCTGCCCTTAGGCTGACCCCTGGAGGGCATCTTGCCTCGTTGGTGATGTGCCTCCTCCTTCCTCCTCTCTCCTATCAGGCACCCACTTTGAGTCAGTGTCCTCATCATCCCCTCCCTCCTCATCACTGGAGCAAACCTGGCAGTATGCTGCAGCAGGGAGAGCATGACTGCCAGATTGCTGTCCTTCTTGGGCACCCCCTCTGTCCGTGCTCACGTTACTGCCTTCATCTAGCTCAGTATCATCATCAGAGCCTTCTAAACGCTGGGCATCCTCCTGGAGAATGTACCCAACACTGTGGTCAAACAGTGCGAGGGACTCCTCAGGAGGACATGGTGGGGCTAGGGAAGGAGTAACTGATGCCATTGAGCCGAGGGAGGAGGCCGCGTTGGCAGCTGCTTTGCCAGACAAAGTACCCTGATCATTAGTGAGAGAGGATGAGGACGGCTTGGTCATTCACTCAACCGAGTCTTCCGCATGTTGCGGCTCAACACGGCCAGCTGCCGAAAAAAAGGCCAAGTGTGTCCCACAGCCACGTGCTGATGAGGATGCACCGTCTCCACGACCAGCACTGTTGCCTCTAGACACAGAGCCTGCTTGCCCTCTTTTATTGGCTTGTGACTGTCTGCCTCTCCTTGTTGGCCTTCCAGACATACTAATGGCCTGTAGCTGCACTAAGCTGGGATATATATATATATATATATATATATATATATATATATATATATATATATATATATATATATATATATATATATATATATTTTAGTGATACTGCAGCTAGCAAAATCAACTGCCTGCCTGTAGTATGAGAACACCACCAACCTTCTACAGGTAGCTTTAGCTGGACACTGTGCAGAGGTCGCACTACACTAACTTGTAGTTTTAGTTTAACACTGTGATTAGGACGCACTACGACAACTTGTAGCTTTAGCTGAACACTGTGAGGAGGACGCACTACCCTAACTTGTAGCTTTAGCTCAACACTGTGCAATACACTAACTTGTAGCTTTAGCTGAACACTGTGCAGAGGTCTCACTAAACTAACTTGTAGCTTTAACTGAACACTGTGAGGAGGATGCACTACACTAACTGTAAATAGTCTAGCTGCCTGACTGTGGTACTAGGATCAAATAGGATCAAAAGAACACCAGCAATTTTCTTCAGGTAGCTGTAAATACTGTAACAACACAAGCCTGCCTGTCAGTAGCAAGATAACAGGAACGGATCTAGCTAAACTGAATGCAGTGTGTGTGTGTGTGTGTGTGTGTGTGTATGTGTATATATATATATATATATATATATATATATATATATATATATATAATACAATACACTGTAAGTGCAGCTAACTCACTGACTGTCCTGCCTAATCTATCTAACTTAAATCAAATGGCACTGTCTCTCTCTATCTCTCAGCACGCTGGAACACACTACACAGGGCCGCCGTGCAGGCGGCCTTATATAGTGTGGGGCGTGTTCTAAACCCCTGAGCCATAATTGGCCAAAGCCACCCTGGCTTTGGCCAATTACAGCTCTCTCTACTGACGGCGCTGTGATTGGCCAAGCATGCGGGTCATAGTGCATGCTTGGCCAATCATCAGCCAGCAATGCACTGCGATGCCACAGTGAATTATGGGCCATGACGCGCCACACGAATTTGGCACGAACGGCCCATATCGTTCGCAATTCGACGAACGATCGAACAGATGATGTTCGAGTCGAACATGGGTTCGACTCGAACACGAAGCTCATCCCTAACCCTGACACAGAGAGCACTTCATCACTGGACAGGAGGATGCAAGATGCCCTTTATCACCACACTTGTTGCAGCGCTTTGGCTGGCCTGGATAGAAGATGGTCAGCCTGTCCCTCCCCAGGAAAGCTGAGGATGGCAGATGCTGGACGACCTTGTCAATGACCTTTAATTTTAGCTGCACAGACCATCCCCCGTCCATATTCCCCGATCGTCCACAATCTTTTTTGGGGGGCTCAGAACGTCTCCATACCTCCTCAACCAAACAGTTAAATCCCCTTGCGTTATAGATTCATTACGGACAAGAATTGTCACCATTTTAATGAGGGGCTGTCATGAAACAAGCTTGGGGATGAGTCCTTTCCCGTCCGGCAGACCCCTACACACGTGCTCATACTTCTCCCAAAATATGTCCAAAGACTCCGGGCGGATAAAGGACAAATCATGCTCATAGGAACCTGCCGGACTGATCAGGGCGAAGATATCTGTGGGTGTAAACCCCATCTGCAGGATTTTATCCACCACTGCCCTCCTATGTTGTGGGATTCCACCACCTTCCCATTTTAACTGGACAACATTACTCCTTTTAAACAGGTAGGAAGATAAACCATTTTCATGCTCCTTCCCTGCTTGCTGCCCCTTCCCAGAACCTGTGGCAGCAACACCAGCATAAGTTTTTCTTACACCAGCAGCATTTGAAGTCTTGTCCTTAGACACATTCAAACCTGCTGGCAGAGAGTCTGAATCAGCTGGGATAGCAGTCTTCTGATTAGCAGAGGCAGGACCCGCCCCCTCCCCCTGCTCTGAACACCCACTTCTTTTCTGGGATCAATCACAGTCCTAGCTGCTGCAGACTGCTGGAGAGTTGCAGCACTACTGCACCCAGCATGTCCTCCATCATTCACAGGAACAACTGCTGTGCCTGGTCCAGGCAAAGTCACTGTATTGTCCATGGATCTCTCTGCAGACTGAAGCTGACAGTTATTAGCAGATGTTATTGCATGCTGTACATTGTCTATGGGTCTGGGCTGACTGCCTGCAGCACTACAACCCTCAGCAAGCACATTGTTATTAAAGTTCGCACCATCTTGCACACACACTGTACCTGCACCTGCTTTCTTCACAGGTCTTTCTTCCACAGGGCTAGGACCGGTGTCCATCTTCTCCTCATCATCCTGGGAAGCCATATCTGGAGGTGATTCAAGCTTATTGATAAAATTCAGCATGCCAGTACCTTCAACCTCCTGCTCAGATGTTCCACATTGCTGGGGAGGGAAGGGGACAGGGGCCTCCACCATTGAGGGCTCAGCAGATGTCTGAGGTGTTGAAAAGCTAGGCTCCTTTTCGGGCCCACTTTCTCACTCACTGCTGAGTCTGTCTGTACCTACATCTCCTCACTGGTCTCCTCACCCTCCATGCAGGAAGCGGCTCCTCTTCTCATTTGGCTAAATCTTTCTTCATTCTTATATTTTTCTTTAAATGCTCCACTACTCTCCTTCAGAGAACTCACCAGTTCTTTCTGTTTCCGCAGAGCTTGTTCCAGGTCTTTCAACTCAGGCCTCAGAGCTGGTCTTTTCTTGCTGAACAATTTGGCACAAATCTGTTTTTTCTTTTTAAATTCATTTTTTAAAGCTACCAATTTCTCCTCTTCCTTCTCAATCCCCTTCAGTGTTTCAACAATCCTCCGTCTAAAGGCAGACAGGGACTCATCTTTCCTTGGGCCAGGCCCAGTGTCTTCCACAGGCTGAGGCCTATCTAGGGGGCCTCCACCAGGGTCCTCCCCAGGATCCAGCATCACTCCTGTGGCAGAGGAGCAACTCTAGCTCCTGGTCTCTGGAAGCACAGGAGCAAAGGAACCAGAAACCTCACACCTCGCTGTCAAGGAGCGGAATAGCAGTTTCCCACCATCCCTGTGCTGAGTTCCTGGGTCTGAGTGTACACCCGCTGTGCCCATTATGAGGGGTTCCCACCATCTCTGTGCTGAGTTCCCCGGTCTGTACACCCTCTGTGTCCATTATGAGGGGTTCCCACCATCCCTGTGCTGAGTTCCCGGGTGTGTACACCCGCTGTGTTCATTATGAGGGGTTAATTTTGTTTATTGAAAAAATCTTACAAACAACAACTTATATACAATAAAACCATAATAAATAAATAAAACATATTTACAAAATAATTGAATTTGATAATACAAAACAAGAACATAAATGGTACAAACCAAATTGCACACAACACAATCCCTACGGGAGAGCCAGACTAAGGAACATCACCGTCACCATGCATGTAGCCTTTTATCAAAAATATATTTCATCTTGAAAATCTAGGGGAGTGAATCAAGAATACAAAGAAAAGCCGCACACCCCGAGATCAACAGGCAGCAGCTACAGAGTCCTGATATTCCTCCACGCCCTTATCCAGGCCTCCTGCTGCCACCTGCCTTTCTCAAGACCCCGAATCTTCCCAACCTCACCCAGAATGTCCTGCACCACCACTTCCACAGGGAGGATTTTACTCCGTAAGGATACCTGACACTGTGCACTCCACGTGAAATAACGGACTACTAGACTAACTAAAAAAAGTGTTTCCAAATCATAATCCCGACGAGTCTGGAATGCCCCATACACCCACTCTGCATAACTCATATGGGGGAGGAAGGGTATACTCCGAGCCCTCCCAACCCTCTTGTACACCTCTATATTAAAAGGGCATTGAAGTAGAAAGTGATCCATGGACTCCACCACTCCTCCACACTCCACTCTCGGGCAGCCCCGATCACGCATGGAAAGAAACTTCAAGTTGCCCTTCACATATAGTTTTCCATGAAAGGCAAGCCAAGCCTGATCCCTAAACTTCATTGGGATTCTCTCCAAATTAATCAATTGCAAACCCACCCCCAAAACCAGGCTTGGGCAATCCCTCAAGGCCAGTGGCTCGCAAAAAGCAGAGCTCATGATCCGCTTCTCAAGAAGTTTCCTTGGAAGAGATCTGAATTCTCCTGCTGTTACTTGCCACTGCCGAAGCATTTTCAAAGATTGTACTTCACAAACATCAGATTATTATGAGGGGTTCCCACCATCCCTGTGCTGAGTTCCTTGGTCTGAGTGTACACCCGCTATGCCCATTATGAGGGACTCCCACCATCCCTGTGCTGAGTTCCTGGGTCTGTACACCCACTGTGCCCATTATGAGGGGCTCCCACCATCCCTGTGCTGTGCTGACTTACTGGGTTTTTAACTTTTAGGTTCGTTAACTTTTCGTAATAATTACAAATGTTCGTTATGATGAATTTATCATTATGAGGGGCTCCCACTATCCCTGTGCTGTGCTGACTTCCTGGGGTTTTTAACTTCATCATAACGGATAATCATAATTAACGAACATTCTTATTTTGTCTGATTCTGTTGTAATGGATCTGAAGTTCGTAAAGGAAATTTCATATTTTGTACAAAATTCGTATGCATAAAAATTCGTATTTCGGATCCTCGCAAATGTACAAATTTCTTATTCGTACGAAACTAATCGCACATGTCTAATTAAGTCAAGGTTCCTTGTTGTCTCTGAACAATGGAACTTCTGGTATGCACACACACCTGAAATTTGGGATCTTTTATTACCTTGAGATTGGGCTATTTCCTAATGAACCAACAAACCTTATTTGACCAGATAGACGAGAAAGGAATCCTTGTATAGAGAGAGGTCCACTGCATGGACACAACAAATATAAAAACCTGGTTGTCCACCATTGTCTCAGCTTTGGGAAAGACAAACACGGAACAAGACCCCACTCACAGAAATGAACTGCTAATAAGAATCTACTATTTCCCTAGCTCAAAGTATTTCTATAGTATAAGTCAGTTCATAGACTCTATATTGCAAGTCATGAGGTTAAGCCCTTATGACATTGTGTAATAAATATATCTATCTGCGCCTGCTTAAAAGTTAATGGATTATATACGGAAATTGTAATACAATATTGCAAGGTGTATAGGGTGATCAGATACAAAAATATTTTATCATTACAATATTTCCCATTACTGGAAAAAGGGTTTCTCAATTTCAACATAGTTTGTTAGTGATTCCCAGTGTTAAAAATATATGTGTGTTATAGGGTAGCTATAATCAATACGTAGTTTAAGTATAACTTTTTTTAATCTTCTTTTCTCTGCATGTGTACTGCACAACCATTATTTTGATTGTTATGTATGAAATGCCACCTTTTTATGATTAAAAGTTACCATTTAAATGCTGCTACCATAAAATAGAAAATCACCAGACTCTCCAAGGCGTTCTATACATTTTGGATAAAACTGACATAATTGTAGCTGGGTAGGAAAAGATAAATTATATAAGGGTTAATCACCAGGAAATTTCCAGACTCAGGATAGTAATGCATTGTCTTGCAGAGCCATCTAGTGGCCAAGGGAGCTAGTACATAAGTAAACACAGGGTTTTTAATTAGAATGAAAATGTTGGGTGTATTGTCTGCCACTCAAAAAAGAGAGCAAGTCAGGTAGACAGAAAACAGACACACACCCTACATCTAGACACAAATATACCATGAAGAACACCTTCACCTCATTTGAGAATCATCACATCCCATTATCTGACATCTAGGACACTCAGCTCCACCATACAGTAGCTAGACACCATTTTGGGAAAGACAAACTCCACCCATTAATTGGCAGCCATCTTTGGGTCTGGTCATCAGCCACCTTAAAGCCTACATTGTATACTTTGAGAGTAATTTATAATATATTATAATTTTTGGTGTTTTTGCTTGCTTAAATTAATTACAATAAATACAATATTAAATTAAGGCCAATTACAACAATCCTTTCTGTAACTTAGTCTTTCTCCCATGATAGCATAACCACTAGAATAAGGTGATTTTTTTAAAATGTATTTTTGTTATTATTGTTCTTTTCTTGGGCCATATTGGTGCCTACTTTTAGGTATTTCGGAGATGTCGAAAAAATGCTAAAACAAATAGTCAAAATACTGCTATTTTCCTGCAGGATACAACTGATTTCCTGGACAAGCCCAATAATTAACAGCAATTACTACTAAAACAATTCTAGTGACTATGTATGTAGAATCTATGTACAGCAACATGTTTGACAAGGATGCGATTGTTGCATGTCACAGTTTCTCATTATCTTGCTCAAACCACAAATGCAGTGCTGAGGATGTTACCCAGATTACTGAATTAATAGGAACACACAACTATTTCATTTTCAATAATGACATTTATCTACAGTGTATGGGTACTGCTTAATACATTTCACCCATCAATCAAGCTAAAATGGTTGATTTAAGCACACATGGGAACCACAGTATTCATCAGAGATGACAAACTGCTGACTTCAATATACAGGAAATATACCAAAAACCGACAGACCTATGCAACTATCCCCACAGTTCCAGCTTCCACCCTCAAAACCAAATGACCCATTATACACAGCCAGGCCACTAGATGCCACCACATATCCTCTGACCCAGAATTAAACATCTCAGAATAGTACTAGCAGACTCCTTCAATGAGAAAAGTTACAAGAACAAAATAATCAGTACTAGCATTAATACTGCCTTGAAAACCTAAAGAGAAAATCTTCTACAATACAAAGAGAAAAAAAAAAAAACATGTACCTTTTAGTAGCCACACACAATCCACCACTACAAGGCAAAAAAAAGATAATTAACCGGTTCAATACCGGGCATTTTCACCCCCTTCCTTCCCAGACCAATTTTTAGTTTTCAGCGCTGTCGCACTTTAAACGACAATTGCGCGGTCGTGCGACGTTGTACCTAAACAAAATTGATGTTCTTTTTTCCCCCACAAATAGAGCTTTCTTTTGGTGGTATTTGATCACCTCTGCGGTTTTTATTTTTTGCGCTATAAACAAAAGAAGAGCGCCAATTTTGAAAAAAACACAATATTTTTTACTTTTTGCTATAATAAATATCCCAATTTAAAAAAAAAAAAAACGAATTTTTTCCTCAGTTTCGGCCGATACGTATTCTTCTACATATTTTTGGTAAAAAAAAATCACAATAAGCGTATATTGATTGGTTTGCGCAAAAGTTATAGCGTGTATAAAATACGGGATAGATTTATTTTTTTTACTAGTAATAGCGCAATCGCAATTTTTTTTCGTGACTGCGACATTATGGCGGACACATCGGACACTTTTGACACATTTTTGGGACCATTCACATTTATACAGCGATTAATGCTATAAAATTGCATTGATTACTGTGTAAATGTGACAGGCAGTGAAGGGGTTAACCACTAGGGGGCGGGGAGGGGTTAAATGTGTTTCCTAGGGAATGCTTCTAACTGTAGGGGGAGGGGACGCACAAGGGGAGGAGACCGATCAGTGTTCCTCCATTCTGGGAACACAGATCGCTCTCCTCTGAGCTGACAGGACGTGGATCTCTGTGTTTACACACAGAGATCCACGGTCCGGCCCGCTTAACGGGCAATCGCGGGTGCCGGCGGACATCGCGAACCCGAGGCCGTCATATGACGTCCACCCAGGATGGGAGATCCCATCTGTGGACGTCATTTGTCTATGGCCGGGTAGGGAAGCGGTTAAAGAGCTGCAACACATAATAATGTAGCAATAACTCCTGGTGGAGCTGCTGATTTAAAGTGGGCTGTTTCTGTCACCTTTTTACCTGTAGTTTCACCAATACCAGATTTAGAGTCCACGTTGAACTTATCATTTAACAATGTAGGCACCAGTCACTTGAGTACTTTTCCAATGCTTTAATGGGAGATAACTGGAAGAAGTAGCAGGAAAGAGGTAGAAGAAGAGTTGCAGGGAAGTTCAAATACCTTTTCTTGTTGTAGCACTAAGGAATTGAAATCTCAGGAATGAATATATCTTCGGTTCAGGATTAAATCTTTGCTCGCCCGGATAGGCCGCTCTCACTAACCTAGCAGCTGGTACACAGCACGAACAGAAAGTCTCTGCCACAGACTTGAGTAAAACAAAACTGTACGATCCTCTGCCACAGGATGTAGTAGTTTTCAGTGAACAGCAACACAGTACCAGAACCTTTAAGCCGACCCGGCAGTACTATGTGGTAGGTTAACTTAAGAAGCGTCCTCCAATTGAGTCACCAGGCCCCTCTCCAGACCAGCGCTCCGCATGATCCTTCCATGACGGGTCCTCCCCTGGATTCTTCTCAATTGTCCAGCTTCTTCCCATAGGACAGACAGCACAGGACCATCTCCGCAGCAGTTGTAGTAGGCCCCAGACAGACTTCTGGGCCCACCCACGCGCTGCAGCAACGTAGTCCTCCGGCCCAGAGGACCATGAGGTAGGACTCCTAGCACATACCTGTTGGCCAGGAGGGCCAGCAGGTGAAATGAAAAGAACCAAGAAATATGGCGTCTGTCCCTTAAATACTCCTTCCCAGAATGCACTGCAGGAGGACAACCTCTGCCGAGTTTTTTCTGAGAAAGAAGAGCATTCAATACACATCAGTCTGTTGCTTTCCAGCTCCGGTCTGTAGTGACACCGACATCTACAGGCGACGGAGTGGAACTGCACGCAACACAACCAAGGTTGAAACAGAAGCTAATTTAGCTATAGATTAAATCTGAACCATGTACAGAACAGATGACCCACTAAATTTACATATAAGCAGTAGATTAAAAATCTACCAGCGCTACATACTCCCCCCACTATAATAGACGTTGTCCTCAATGTCTGCCAAAATATAACTCTCAAGCCTGAGAGTAGGTACTGTATTTGAACTTAATGATCTTGGATGAGAAAGAAGAAAGGCAGTAAGAAATGTTACAGCTTCAAACATTTATACAACGACATATCATTTCAACAAAAAGAAGTCACATTAGTCATGTCACAAACCCCACTATCTACCTAGGTGAAACGCTTAACAACTTGATAGGAGATCTAGTAGTTCCTGAAAAACAACAAAGTTAAACACACACAAAAATGTACAGTAGCATCACTAAACAGTTTAGGAGCAAAGCCTCATTCCCTGGAGAATGACACTTTCTTCCCCACATATTTTCCTTCTGTAGCAATAACTCTCGGTGGAGCTGCTGGTTTAAAGCGGGCCTGTTACCTTCACTCTCGATACCTCTGTTTCACCGGCACCGGGTCTAGGGTTCTGTTGAGTTTACCTCTGGACGATATAAGCACCAAACACTTGAGTAGGTTTTCCAATGCTTTAATGAATAAATAAAGGAAGTAGCAGGAAAGAGGCAGAAGGAAATCTGCAGGGAAGCTCAAATACCTTTACTTCGTATTCTTTAGAACATTCTTTGTTATTGAACACTTGTAGTTGAATGCGCTCCCCTTGTGGGATTCAATCTTTGCCCGCCTGGATAGACCTCTCTCACTTGTCTAGCATCCAGTACGTAGCACGAACAAAAGTCTCTGCCACAGACTTGTTTGAAATAAAACCCGTACGATCCTCTGCCACAGGATGTAATGGTTTGTGATGAATGTCAGACACAGTACTTGAACCTTTAAGCCAACCCGGCAGTACTATGCAGTAAGACTACTTCAGGATACATCCTCCAACCGAGTCACCAGGCCCCTCTCCAGACCAGCACTCTGCATGATCCTTCCATGACGGGTCCTCCCCTAGGATCTTCTCGGTTGTCCAGCTTCTTCACTCAGGATAGACAGCTCAGGACCATTCCTCTGCTGCTGTGGTAGGCTCCAGACAGGCTTCTGGGCCCACCCACATGCCGCAGCGACGTGGGCCTCCAGAACAGAGGACCACGAGGTGGTACTCTTAACACATACCTGTCGGCCAGGACCCTCTCCCAGAATGCAACTCGGAGGACCACCTCCACCGATTTATCTCCGGGACAGAGGAGCACTCATACGCTTCAACACATTGCTTTCCAAAACACTGGCCCATGGCGACAACGGTTCCCACCGGCACAGTGTGGAACTACACGCAACGTCAGCCAAGCTGGAACAGAGGCAAATATAACTTCCTATAATAAGTAACCCACTAGATTTACCTATCAGCGGTAGATTAAAATCTACCAGCGCTACATACTCCCCCCAGTACAATAGATGTTGTCCTCAACGTCTGTCACAAAAATAATAACTCCCAAACCTGAGAGTAGGTATTTGAGCTTATAACTTGGATTTAGGTAAAGAAGAAGGAAAGACAGTAGAAAGACATTATAAGATTAACATTTGTAAAACAATATGTTCACATCCGCAAACAAAACCATCCTATGACTGTACATTTCTTCACTATCTATCTTAGCTGAAAAGCCTAACAGCTTGATAGGAGATCAAATGGTTCCTGAAAAGAAAACATGTTAAACACACATACGACCTAATACAATTTCAGGAGCAAAGTCTCATTTGAAAAAATGAAACTCTCTTCCCGTTATCTACACCAGAATAATCTTTAGGAGTCCATCCCTATATATACATTTTTTTTTCTTTAACCAGTTGCCGACCGCCGCACAACGATGTACGTCGGCAGAATGGCACGGGCAGGCAAAAGGACTTACCATTACGTCCTTGCCTTCCCGCGGGCGGTCCCTCGCGATCGCTCCTGGCGAATGAAATGCTTCCTCGGCTTCTGTATAGTAAACAGAAGCGGAGGAAGTGATGTCATTGCTCCTCGGCTCGGTATTTTCCGTCCTGGCGCCGAGGAGAGAAGACATCCTAGTGAGTGCACAAACACATACACACACACACACACAGTAGAACACACCAGGCATACTGTACACCCCCCATCACCCCCCGATCACCACCCCCCCGTCACACTGACACCAAGCAGTTTTTTTTTCTGATTACTGCATTGCTGTCAGTTTGTGACAGTTAGTGTGGTAGGGCAGTTAGTGTTAGGCCCCCTTTAGGTCTAGGATACCCCACTAACCCCCCCAATAAAGTTTTAACCCCTTGATCACCCCCCTGTCGCCAGTGTCACTAAGCGATCATTTTTCTGATCGGTGTATTAGTGTCACTGGTGACGCTAGTTAGGGAGATAAATATATAGGTTCGCCGTCAGTGTTTTATAGCGATAGGGACCCCCATATACTATCTAATAAATGTTTTAACCCCTTGATTGCCCCCTAGTTAACCCTTTCACCAGTGATCCCCGTATAACTGTTACGGATGACGCTGGTTAGTTTATTTTATATAGTGTCAGGGCACCCGCCGCTTATTACCGAATAAAGGTTTAGGCCCCTGATCACCCGGCGGTGATATAAAAAGGTTTTAGGGTCAGATAGGGTCTGCGTCGCCCCAGGCAGCGTCAGGTTGGCGCCAGTACCGCTAACACCCACGCACGCACCGTACACCTCCCTTAGTGGTATAGTATCTGAACGGATCAATATCTGATCCGATCAGATCTATACTAGCGTCCCCAGCAGTTTAGGGTTCCCAAAAACGCAGTGTCAATGGTATCAGCCCAGATACCTGCTAGCACCTGCGTTTTGCCCCTCCGCCCGGCCCAGCCCAGCCCACCCAAGTGCAGTATCGATCGATCACTGTCACTTACAAAACACTAAACGCATAACTGCAGTGTTCGCAGAGTCAGGCCTGATCCCTGCGATCGCTAACAGTTTTTTTGGTAGCGTTTTGGTGAACTGGCAAGCACCAGCCCCAGGCAGCGTCAGGTTAGTGCCAGTAGCGCTAACACCCACGCACTGTACACCTCCCTTAGTGGTATAGTATCTGAACGGATGAATATCTGATCCGATCAGATCTATACTAGTGTCCCCAGCAGTTTAGGGTTCCCAAAAGCGCAGTGTTAGCGGGATCAGCCCAGATACCTGTTAGCACCTGCGTTTTGCCCCTCCGCCCGGCCCAGTCCAGCCCACTCAAGTGCAGTATCGATCGATCACTGTCACTTACAAAACACTAAACACATAACTGCAGCATTCGCAGAGTCAGGCCTGATCCCTGGTGATTGCTAACAGTTTTTTTGGTAGCGTTTTGGTGAACTGGCAAGCACCAGTGGCCTAGTACACCCCGGTCATAGTCAAACCAGCACTGCAGTAACACTTGGTGACGTGGCGAGTCCCATAAGTGCAGTTCAAGCTGGCGAGGTGGCAAGCACAAGCAGTGTCCCGCTGCCACCAAGAAGAAGACAAACACAGGCCCGTCGTGCCCATAATGCCCTTCCTGCTGCATTCGCCAATCCTAATTGGGAACCCACCACTTCTGCAGCACCCGTACTTCCCCCCATTCACATCCCCAACCAAATGCAGTTGGCTGCATGAGAGGCATTTTCTTTATGTCCTTCGAGTACCCCTACCCAACGAACCCCCCCAAAAAAGATGTCGTGTCTGCAGCAAGCGCGGATATAGGCATGACACCCGCTATTATTGTCCCTCCTGTCCTGACAATCCTGGTCTTTGCATTGGTGAATGTTTTGAGCACTACCATACACTAGTTGAGTATTAGCGTAGCGTACAGCATTGCACAGACTAGGCACACTTTCACAGGGTCTCCCAAGATGCCATCACCTAGAACCGGTTACAGTTACAAAAGTTACTGTTACAAAAAAAAGTGTAAAAAAAATATATATATATATATATATATATATATATATATATATATATAAAATAAAAAAAATAAAAAATAGTTGTCGTTTTTATTGTTCTCTCGCTCTCTATTCTCTCTCTATTGTTCTGCTCTTTTTTACTGTATTCTATTCTGCAATGTTTTATTGTTATTATGTTTTATCATGTTTGCTTTTCAAGTATGCAATTTTTTATACTTTACTGTTTACTGTGTTTTATTGTTAACCATTTTTTTTTTGTCTTCAGGTACGCCATTCAGCTGCAGCGCAGATTTATTTATCTTGACAGCAACAGCGTTTGCTCCCACGATATATAAAGCCGTGACTCCAGCGGAGGTGATATATGCCGAAGCATGGGGGCAGCAGGGGTGGAGGAGCGATTTGCTCCTACCTTTTGCAGGAGGATGCCCCCATGCTTCGGCATATATAAACGGTGCATATATACCAATCATTATAACTTTTGCGCAAACCAATAAATATACACTTATTGACATTTTTTTTTACCAAAGACATGTGGCCGAATACATTTTGGCCTAAATGTATGACTAAAGTTGAGGTTTTTTTATAACAAAAAGTAGAAAATATCATTTTTTTTCAAAATTTTCGGTCTTTTTCCGTTTATAGCGCAAAAAATAAAAACGGCAGAGGTGATCAAATACCATCAAAAGAAAGCTCTATTTGTGGGAAGAAAAGGACACAAATTTAGTTTGGGAACAGCATTGCATGACCGCGCAATTAGCAGTTAAAGCGACGCAGTGCCAAATTGTAAAAAGTGCTCTGGTCAGGAAGGGGGTAAATCCTTCCGGGGCTGAAGTGGTTAAATGAAAGAAATACTGCTAGCAAAAAGAAGTCCTTGGATTTGAAACACTGAGATGAGCATTCAGATCTTGACCACGAAGATCTCTATATACTGACACTAACTAACTAACTACCCCAAAGTTCCTTTGTCCATAATTACCAATAAAACCGGGGATCTGGTAATGTCCGTGCTTTTCCCAGTTTATCCACTGTAGTGATGAAATATACAATGTCATCTTTTCCGGGCCTGCAGATGACCACTCTGTCAGCATAGATGTGCCGACCGAAATTCCAGTGCATAAAACATCCACTGTAATGTTCATCCATTTTAACAGAACATCCAGTCTTTCGGAAAGGCTTAGACACAGACAAATAGTCCCAAACAACTTCACTGTACCAAAGCTCCCAGTTAGCTTCAATCACTTGCCTTATGTCCCGAGGGACATAAGGGAACTCCAAACCATATTCCGTAGCTACACGCTTGTTCAACATTCTCTGCAAACGTGCAAGTTTCGGTAAGGATCTATTTTTCCCTATAGCAGGAGGCACACATGAGCTCAATGATTTGCTCACCATAGACACAGCTGGTGTCTGAAGTGAACTAGCAACTTTTGACAATGTCTCATTTACAGTGCTATTTGGCTCCACACAAGGTGACGTCTTCCCAGAACTCAGGGCTGTCCATTCAGGGAAAGTCATAGCAGAGGTGACATCTTCGCCTTGGGCCCATAAAAGCTCTTGTGACATAGTCTCAAACAGGTCATCATCAGAGAGATCCGACATGGATTCTATCTCCGAATATCCCAGCTCTTCTGCTGGCAGATATTTATTTACAGTCCCAGATACATTTCCCGTCAATTGCTCACCCGTTCCTGTCGTGGACTTTGTTGGATCCGGTTCGGGTAGTCTCTGGGGTAGGCCTCGACCATGGCCGCGGGAAGCCTTCACATATCCCACCTTCTTCTGTACAGGTACAACAGGGACAGGTGTGGTGGACGTATAAATTAAGGTAATGTCCGCTGATGAGACGGCAACAGCAGTGTCTCTCTCTGGAACATTCTCGGCAACAACAGGCAAAGTCACGGCCTGCTATTCTCTTTCCGCAGCAGTAGCAGCTTCTACTGTGGCGATATCTGTAGCCCAATCCATTCGATAAACACGGGGCGACATGGTAGGTTGCTCCACCACAAACAGATATTCTCCACATTGCGGTCAGTGAACAAATGGAAGGAGATGTACGGACAGTCCTTCACATTTGTGGCAAATCATGCCCAGCCCTCCGATATCTCCGGCGGTATAGAGAACAAACCTCCCCTGCGGCTTCAGACAAATACCAGTATCTGTAAGCAGGGTTCCAGTCAGCACAGTACTCAGCACAGTACTCAACACGCTGCTCGCAGGGAACATTTTTGGTCCCATAATTGGCTGCATCGCTGAAAAAGACATGGCCACACTCTGAATTTCTCAGCACGATCACAAGGCCTCTCTTCTTCTCTGGCGCCAAACACATACACACGTCCCACGCGGTATCAAGTAGGGTAGGCTCCTCCCACTTGTTCTTCTGATCACGTAGCTCCCGGGCTTTTACTGGCGCTCACCGCCTACGCAGTCAGAAATAAAGTCCTGCAACTTTTAACCTCTTCTTTTCCTGAGAAATTGACAAAGTCCAGCTCTCACCGTAAACTCCCGGTGAAACACCTCTAGGTTGCGAGAATTGACGGCCAACAAATCCCGGACGACGCCCCCACATGTAGCAATAACTCTCGGTGGAGCTGCTGGTTTAAAGCGGGCTTGTTACCTTCACTCTCGATACCTCTGTTTTACTGGCACCGGGTCTAGGGTTCCATTGAGTTTACCTCTGGATGATATAAGTACCAAACACTTGAGTAGGTTTTCCAATGCTTTAATGAACAAATAAAGGAAGTAGCAGGAAAGAGGCAGAAGGAAAGCTGCAGGGAAGCTCAAATACCTTTCCTTAGTATTCTTCAGAACATTCTTTGTAATTGAACACTTGTAGTTGAATGCGCTTCCCTTGTGGGATTCAATCTTTGCCCGCCTGGATAGACCTCTCTCACTTGTCTAGCAGCCAGTACGTAGCACGAACAAAAGTCTCTTCCACAGACTTGTTTGAAATAAAACCGGTACGATCCTCTGCCACAAGATGTAATGGTTTGCAATGAATTTCAGACACAGTACTTGAACCTTTAAGCCAACCCGGTAGTACTATGCAGTAAGACTACTTCAGGATACGTCCTCCAACCGAGTCACCAGGCCCCTCTACAGACCAGCACTCTGCATGATCCTTCTATGACGGGTCCTCCCCTGGGATCTTCTCGGTTGTCCAGCTTCTTCACTCAGGATAGACAGCTCAGGACCATTCCTCTGCTGCTGTGGTAGGCCCCAGACAGGCTTCTGGGCCCACCCACATGCCGCAGCGACGCGGGCCTCCGGAATGGAGGACCACGAGATGGTACTCTTAACACATACCTGTCGGCCAGGAGGGCCAGCAGGTGGCTGAAAATGAACCCCAGAACATGGCGTCTGTCCCATAAATACCCTCTCCCAGAATGCAACTCGGAGGACCACCTCCACCGAGTTATCTCCCGGACAGAGGAGCACTCATACGCTTCAACACGTTGCTTTTCCAACACTGGCCCATGGTGACAACGACACCCACCAGCACAGTGTGGAACTACACGCAACGTCAGCCAAGCTGGAACAGAGGCAAATATAACTTCCTATAATAAGTAACCCACTAGATTTACCTATCAGCAGTAGAATAAAATCTACCAGCGCTACACTTCTAAAGAAAATGAACTAAGGTAAACTTGAAAAAAGTCTATCCCTACCTCTGGGCGTATTATATCTTTTCAGTAAAAGAAAAATCCAAGAATATGTGAATAAATGTGTAAGAAAAAATGTAAAAATTGCGCCAGCTCCTAGACAGGGATAAAGCAGCCAACACAGCAATATGACCGTTGCAAGTGAAAATTGAAATAGAAAAGTGTGGCGCTAATAGGCAGTGAGACTCCTGTTATTTAAACAGGTAAAAAGAGTGGTTTGGGGGAAAATCAAAATACCTTTAGTGTGATAAGGTAAAGGTGTTTGTAGGACATATAAAAATATATATATACTAAATGGTATACACAATGCAGGTGGAAACACAGTGTGTGCTTAACAAAGAAAGACACAGTGAGAAAAAATAAGGAAAAATATGTATATAAATTGGGAGACAATCAAACATGCAGGATATGACCAATAACGGTGCAGAATATCTAGAGGAGCTGAATGTGTTAATCCACAGAACCAGAATTCAATGGAGGTGGCAGACAGATACGAGGACATCGATATCTCTAGGGAGAAATAGGACAAACATGGGGGCTCAAAAAGTCTCTAGATAACAAAATCGGATAGTCCCATTCAGTCCTACAGGTAACTGGATGTAAACTGTCTTCTCAGGAAATGATCTGAGGATTATTGAGAAAGGTCACGACCAATAGGCTAAATCTCGGCTCAAATGGATAATTCCCACCAGGAGAGAGAGAAAAGCAAAAGAATGCCCTTACCAGATCCGGTGGACTCACAGGCCGTAGCGGTGAGTCAAACGAGCCTATACCGTTAAACGGTGTGGGGTAGAAGTTTGTAGGAGAACTTGTAAACCATCTTGTCAGCAGTCCTCATGAGAAGCACCGATTTGGAGTCCGAGGTCCCCAGGATATGATTCCGGTCACAGGATCACCGTTTCCTCAGAGCGACATCATGTGTGCAAATAAGCAAAAAAGGGGAAAAAACTCCACATAGTGTAAATCCTTTGGTTTGCAAAAAGGCATAAACGCACTTTATTTAGGGAGTATACTCCGGAAAAAATATTTTTACAGGCGGGGGGGCAGTAAAAATTAGGCCCAAAATAAGTGGTGGGGTGTAATCATGGAACCCGACGCGTTTCGCCTCCTAAGACTTCTGCCCCCAGGATTAAAATCGGCTTAAAGTCTCTTTGTGAACGCAAAGACCTTGTCATCCGCCCGGCGGATAAGGGCGGAGGGATAGTCGTTCTTGACAGTAAAGATTATCATGCTGAGATGACGAGAATCCTAAGTGACACAGAAACGTACCTGCCTCTCGGATCCAACCCCACTACAAGCTTCAAAAGAAGACTAGTAGACTTGATTGATACTGGCTTCCAGCTTGGCATACTAGACAAAAAAGAAAAAAATTTCCTGGTCCCAGTAGCTCCGCGCATCCCTATAATGTACTATCTGCCTAAAGTACACAAGAACATCACCCAACCTCCTGGTCGCCCAATTATAAGTGGAATCAACTCCGTGACGTCCCGCATAGGGAAATACATTGACTATTATTTACAGCCAATAGTAAAATCAATACCATCTTTTCTGAAAGATACTCGGGATACTATTATTAAATTACAACAAGTCACGTATACTAACGATCTCATACTAGTAACTGCAGACGTTACCTCTCTATACACCATCATCCCCCATGAATTGGGTATAGAAGCAGTTGAACTCTTTCTATCAAGAGAAAAGAACATCTCTACGACTCAAAAGAGGTTCATTGTAGATCTGTTACACTTTGCTACCAAGTCAAATTACTTTTGGTATGACAACCACTATTACCTACAGACGAAGGGAGTAGCCATGGGGGCTAAATTTGCCCCCAGTCTGGCTAACATCTTTATGGCCAAGTGGGAGGAGGATGTCGTCGGAACCCAGAGACCATTACAGCTTGTCTTTTGGGCCAGATATATCGACGACATCCTCCTCCTATGGAGAGGCTCAATGGACTCCCTCAGTCGCTTTATGCTAGCCCTAAATGCGAATGAGGTAGGCATACACCTGTCATATGAAGCTAGCCAGTCTGTAATACATTTCCTAGATTTGGAAATCACAGCTGTCAATGGCCAATTGGAGACGAAAACCTTTTTCAAGGCCACCGACCGCAACGGGTACATCCCGACCGACAGCTGTCACCATACAGCATGGCTAAAATCGGTACCTCGAAGTCAACTGATGAGAATCAGACGCAACTGTTCTCTCTTGCCGGACTATTTCAGGCAGGCAGAAATTATTAAATGTAGATTCCAAGAAAAGGGCTACGATGGAGAATTAATCGACCAGGAGATACAGAAAATAGCACGTATTGACCGCTCTTCACTACTAGTGGAACAACCAAAAAAACCTCTGGATGCCAAACACAGATGGGCCTTCCTTACCAACTACTCTATTCAGCACAAGCAGATAAAGAGCATCATTTCCAGACATTGGAAGGTTCTGAAAAACGACCGAATACTGGGCCCATTACTTCCCGACCAAGCTGGAGTGATATATAAAGGAGCACCATCAATAGGTGGTAAGATTGCACCAGGAGTGGTTGACCCCCCGAAGACGCCATCTTTCTTCCATGACCTCAAGGGTTTTTACCCCTGCAGGAAATGTACAGTATGCAAACTCAATGTTTGCAAATCTCGTAAAATTGAGACCTTCACATCATCTGCTACTGGGAAAGAATTTAAGATGAAACAATTCGCAACATGCACTACAAAATTTATTGTTTACCTTATTACTTGCCCTTGTGGTAAGCAATACATAGGACGAACCATACGTAACTTCTCCATACGAGTGAGTGAACACGTCACAGCCATATTAAAAGGACGCACCAACCATAGCGTTCCTAAACACTACTTACTTCACCACAACCAAAATCCGTCTGGGACTAAGTTCCAAATTATTGATAAATTTGTCCCACATTGGAGGGGGGAACCAAACACAAGGGGTGTTTCCAAGCTTGAAACCTTTTGGATACATCTCATGAAATGTTATGTGCCACACGGATTGAACGTGGAATGGGATATCAACGCCTTCATAAATCAGTCCTAAACGTTGATACACCCACCCTCCCCCCCCCCCCTTCTCCCCACCTTCAACAATCCTTTACCTATGAATGATATACCATTGTCTTAGATCATGTAGTTCACAAATGCCACAAGATTGCTGTCATTTCATCTTTTGTTTTATTGACCTTCTCTTATATTATGTGCTCAAATTTCCTACAGGGCTTCGAACGAGCTCCCACTTTTATTTATTTAATTAAATAAACATTTTCACCTTTTTCACCCCATTAACTATTAATAACATTTTTTAGATAGGATATGGCGTTGTTTGAATTCCCTAAGTTTTCACTTTACTGAGGAGTTCTTCAATCCAATGTATTACATGTACACTGGATACTAAGCACATACACCTTTCCCCTTACGAGTCTCTGTTGTATGCTTACCTACATCCTTATTAGGTTTTATTTTCCTTATAGTTACTTTTACCTTTTCCAATTTTCATGAAAATGACATGTATATTGCCTGTGCATTTATATATGCACCCATTAAGATTTGTTTGTACATATTTAATACACTCTTATTCCCATATGTTAATATGTTGGGAACACTTCCGGGATCGGGACCACATTAGTACAACATAAATAAATACTAGCAGCGTGGATCGCCGCTGTGCTGTGCGTTCCACGCCTCTATCTGTTGGGCTCTGGCTTCCTCCTCTCCCTGACACGCACCTTAGAGCGTCCCATCGTTATTTCCTCATCATGTGACTACCACATATAACGAATGGGATTGCTATTTTGCCTATAGGTGGTCAGGAGTGAGGCTTGACTTCTAACCATCACCCTTACGTTTTGATTGGCCACAAAATGTCATG
The DNA here is from genome assembly GCF_042186555.1 of Aquarana catesbeiana. NCBI lineage: Eukaryota > Metazoa > Chordata > Amphibia > Anura > Ranidae > Aquarana > Aquarana catesbeiana. The sequence goes on along the minus strand of NC_133325.1, from coordinate 417,681,407 downwards.
TGACCGATTCGTCACAGATGACGCCGCCGAACCCGGAAGTTGTCTCGTGTAACAGCGCTGATCAGCTGTTACATTGCAATTCTTTCTGTATATAAAGCGCAGTTGTGTGGGGGGCTTATTCATACCCCAGCAGAAGCCTTAGGAGGCGAAACGCGTCGGGTTCCATGATTACACCCCACCACTATCTACTGCGCCTGTTTTTATAATTTTTATGATTGTTTTTATTTATTTTGGGCCTAATTTTTACTGCCCCCCGCCTGTAAAAATATTTTTTCCGGAGTATACTCCCTAAATAAAGTGCGTTTATGCCTTTTTGCAAACCAAAGGATTTACACTATGTGGAGTTTTTTCCCCTTTTTTGCTTATTTGCACACATGATGTCGCTCTGAGGAAACGGTGATCCTGTGACCGGAATCATATCCTGGGGACCTCGGACTCCAAATCGGTGCTTCTCATGAGGACTGCTGACAAGATGGTTTACAAGTTCTCCTACAAACTTCTACCCCACACCGTTTAACGGTATAGGCTCGTTTGACTCACCGCTACGGCCTGTGAGTCCACCGGATCTGGTAAGGGCATTCTTTTGCTTTTCTCTCTCTCCTGGTGGGAATTATCCATTTGAGCCGAGATTTAGCCCATTGGTCGTGACCTTTCTCAATAATCCTCAGATCATTTCCTGAGAAGACAGTTTACATCCAGTTACCTGTAGGACTGAATGGGACTATCCGATTTTGTTATCTAGAGACTTTTTGAGCCCCCATGTTTGTCCTATTTCTCCCTAGAGATATCGATGTCCTCGTATCTGTCTGCCACCTCCATTGAATTCTGGTTCTGTGGATTAACACATTCAGCTCCTCTAGATACTCTGCACCGTTATTGGTCATATCCTGCATGTTTGATTGTCTCCCAATTTATATACATATTTTTCCTTATTTTTTCTCACTGTGTCTTTCTTTGTTAAGCACACACTGTGTTTCCACCTGCATTGTGTATACCATTTAGTATATATATATTTTTATATGTCCTACAAACACCTTTACCTTATCACACTAAAGGTATTTTGATTTTCCCCCAAACCACTCTTTTTACCTGTTTAAATAACAGGAGTCTCACTGCCTATTAGCGCCACACTTTTCTATTTCATGTGAATAAATGATTTCGCGCAAAACACAGGAAAAATATATATAAAAGGTGTATCATATGTGTGACGTGTAATGCACACTAAGTCACCACGTGATGATAATAGATGAATGCATCCGATGAGTAAAATAAACAAAATGTCCAATAGTGAAAATAAGTGTCATACATGGATCATAACATGATAATGGGTTGATAAAAAAACAAAGTTCATTGGTGAAAGTAAATGAAGCAGGAAGTATAACATCGATGGTGCTATTAATTAATAATAAAAGTTCTTTTCATGCTTGCAATAAAAAATGTGCAGAAATCTTCATGCATCCGTGCTCACAGTGCCCTTACCTTAAGGGGCTTAAATAAAAGCCCTGTAGAAAGTGCTGAGTGCTGATGGGGATGACTGTTCTGGATGCTGGTGGCTAGTGGTGGCTAGCTTGAAGTGGATGGATGTCCTTGGTGAATCCTCATGGGGCTCAGTTCAGGGTTCAGGACATGGTGCCAAGAAAAGAGAGAAGGGAAAACAAGGGAGCCTCCAATAGTGTAGTAAAAAATTTATTGGAATAATAAATCGTTGGAATAAAAAGCACACACTTTGCATACAGTGCATGTAATGGCACAGCGTGAGGCGGCTCACCGCCGTCACCTGGTGCGATATTTCCGGTCCACAGTGTCAACAACCGGGTCAAAGGGTGTCGACTGCTGGGTGTAATGGCTTGCTGGGATTCAGCAAAGAAAAATCCAGCTAGCAAAAAGTCTTTGGATATAGAAGAGCTTAGGTGAATAAAGTCTCTTGACCACGGAGTTCTCTAAGCCCTGACATTATCTGGCTATATACCCCAAAGTTCTCTTTGCATTATCACCAATAAAACTGGGGATCTGGTAATGTCAGTTCTTCCCTTGTTTATCCACGGTGGTGATAAAATAAACAATGTCATCTTTTCCGGGTCTGCAAATGACAACCTTATCAGCATAGATGTGCCGACCATAGTTCCAATGCAGCAAACATCCATTGAAATGTTCATCCATAGTATCAGAATACCCAGCTCTCCGGAAAGGTTTTGGTACAGACAAATAGTCCCAGACAGCTTCACGGTACCACTGTTCCCGGTTGGCCTCAATTTTCTGCATAATTTCCTGAGTAACGTAGGGAAATTCCAGACTATATTCTGTGGCAACACGTTTGGTGATCACTCTCTGTAAACGGGCAAGTCTAGGCAAAGCTCTATTTTTCCCTAAACCAGCACACAAGAATTTGGTGATTTACGCACCATAGATCCGATGGGCATCGGCTCAAGTTCAAGCAAACTAGCAACTTTAGACAATGTCTCTTTAGTAGTGCTGTGCGGCTCCACACAAGGTGATGTCTTCCCAGAATCCATGGCTATCCATTCTGAGAAAGTAAAGGCAGAAGCAACATCTTCACCTTGGTCCCACAATAGTTCCTGTGACATTGTCTCAAACAAATCACCATCACAGGAAAGATTTGACATAGAATCTATCTCCGAGTCTCTCAACTCTTCCGCAAATATTTAGAAAGAGTCCCAGATATGTTCCCCTTTGATCTCTCACCCGTTCCTGACGTGGATTTCTCCAGATCCATATATTCCTCAGGCTCCGATTCGGGTAGTCTCTGGGGCAGGCCTCGACCACGGCCGCGGGAAGCCTTCACATATCCCACCTTCCTTGGGACAGGTGCAATGGGGATAGGTGTAGTAGAAGTAGAAATAAGAGTGATGTCCGCTGATGAAGCGGTAACAGCGACATCTCCCTCGGAAACACTCATGTGGTAGCAGACGAGACCACGGCCTGCTGCTCTCCAGCAGTGACGGCAGTAGTTTCCACTGTAGGGTACCTGTAGCCCAGTCCACACGATAAGCACGGGGCGACATTGTAGGTTGCTCCACTGTGAACAAATATTCTCCGCACTGCAAACATCGAACAAATGGACGGAGATGTATGGCTAGTCCTTCACACTTGTGACAAAGCATGCCCAGCCCTTCGATATCTCCAACAGTGTATAGTACGAACCGCCCCTGTGGCTTCAAACGAATGCCGGTATCCGTCAGCAGGGTTACGGTTAGCATAGCACCCGCAGCGGTGCTTGTAGGAAACATCTTGGATCCCATAGTTGACGGTATCAATGGAAAAGAAGACATGGCTACACTCTGATCCTCTCAACACGATCACGAGGCCTCTCTTCTCCTTTGGCACCAAAACACACATACCTGCGTCCCACGCACCAACAAGTAGATGTGGCTCCTCTCACTTGTTCTTCTGATCACGTAGCTCCCGGGCTTTTACTTCTTACCCACAGCCTACACAGTCAGAAATGTAATCCTGCAATTTAACCCCTTCTTTTCCTGGAAAAAGTGACAAAGTCCAGAAACCTCTTTTAACATAGACTCCCGGTGAAATACTTCTCAGGACTGCTTAGGGCAACGGCAAACAATCCCGGACGACGCACCCACATGTAGCAATAACTCACGTTGGAGCTGCTGATTTAAAGCGGGCTGTTTCCGTCACCTTTTTACCTGTAGTTTCACCAACACCAGATTTAGAGTCCACGTTGAACTTATCATTTAACAATGTAGGCACCAGTCACTTGAGTACTTTTCCAATGCTTTAATGGGAGATAACTGGAAGAAGTAGCAGGAAAGAGGTAGAAGAAGAGTTGCAGGGACGTTCAAATACCTTTTCTTGTTGTAGCACTAAGGAATTGAAATCTCAGGAATGAATATATCTTTGGTTCAGGATTAAATCTTTGCTCGCCCGGATAGGCCTCTCTCACTAACCTAGCAGCTGGTATGTAGCACGAACAGAAAGTCTCTGCCACAGACTTGAGTGAAACAAAACTGTACGATCCTCTGCCACAGGATGTAGTAGTTTTCAGTGAACAGCAACACAGTACCAGAACCTTTAAGCCGACCCGGCAGTACTATGTGGTAGGTTAACTTAAGATGCGTCCTCCAATTGAGTCACCAGGCCCCTCTCCAGACCAGTGCTCCGCATGATCCTTCCATGATGGGTCCTCCCCTGGATTCTTCTCAATTGTCCAGCTTCTTCCCGTAGGACAGACAGCACAGGACCATCTCCGCAGCAGTTGTAGTAGGCCCCAGACAGACTTCTGGGCCCACCCACACGCTGCAGCAATGTAGTCCTCCGGCCCGGAGGACCACGAGGTAGGACTCCTAGCACATACCTGTCGGCCAGGAGTGCCAGCAGGTGGAACGAAAAGAACCAAGAAATATGGCATCTGTCATCAGTCTGTTGCTTTCCAGCTCCGGTCTGTTGTGACACCGACCTCTACAGGCGACGGAGTGGAACTGCACACAACACAACCAAGGTTGGAACAGAAGCTAATTTAGCTATAGATTAAATATGAACCATGTGCAGAACAGATGACCCACTAAATTTACATATAAGCGGTAGAGTAAAAATCTACCAGTGCTAAAATAACAACACATAATAACAGAGGATCAAACTCTAAGGCCGGGTTCACACTGCTGCGTTGTCAGACATTGCATGTGATTTGCCCTGCACTTCTGTGCAAATCACATGCGTTGTCTGTGCAATGCAAATTCAGCCATACAGATTGTATGGCTGAATTTGCATCGCATTTGTACCAAAGACGTGCAGGACCCTTTTTTTGGTCCGTACAGAATCAGATCACATGGGTGTTGACAGTTTGCACTGTGATATGCAAACAGATCTGGGAGTGTCATTAACTTTGTATTGATACCCGCAGCGTTACGCATAGGGCAGTGTGAACTGCCTGCGAGTTGTATGCAATGCGGGAACCTGTACTGGATTTGCATGGGTTCTAGCATCGCAGCAGTGTGAACCTAAAAGAAATATAACTATGCAGCCACATCAATCCATTAAAAGGTGTTATGCATGTTAAAGGGACCTTCAATATTGCAGGATCATACAGCTGTACTGTAGTAATGTGGTATACTTCATTCAATGTAATACAAAATTCAACCAAGGATCTTATTATTTTGAAACAGGAGAGTAATTACATAAAAACAGGGCTTTTTTTCTCAGAAAATAGATGCAGGAACTACACCCCCACTGTGGATGCCACTTCATAAGGTGGGTGTGCCCAATATGCACTAACAGTGGGAGGATTTTAAAGGGGCATTGTTAAAAAAACTAAGAGTACATAACACATAAGTGCTGGGTTCAGGGGTGCGCGACACACAGGGTGCAGAGTTAAGGAGTGCCCTATGTAAAGAGTGCAGGGTTTGGGAGTGCACCAGTACAGGGTGCAGAGTCCGGGAGTGTATTATGCTCAGAATGCAGGGTTCAGCAGTGTGTTATCTCAGAATGCAGGGTTCAGGAGTGCATTATGCTCAGAATGTAGGGTTCAGGAGTGCGTTATGCTCAGAATGCAGGGTTCAGGAATGTGCAATGTACAGAATGCAGGGCTCAAATGTTTATTACGTTCAGAATGTAGGGTTCAGGAGTACATTATTGTCAGAAAGATCCTGCCAGCAACAGTTGATCCAGACCTGCTGGTGCGCGATTATGGGTGCGGATGCGCATTCGCGTGCACAGGAAAGCGCACGTGAGCCCATTAGTGCCATTAGTGCTATTTAAACCTGACTGATACAGGTGAACTTTGCTGTCGGCTCTACAGCGTTCCGTGTGTTCCTTGCCTATCTGAAATCTGTTGCTGTGTTGATCCGGCTTGCCTGAAGACCATTCCTGCTATCCGCCTGCATCTGACCCCCGGCCTGTCTGACTACTCTTCTGCCTGCTCCTCTGATCCTTCTGCTGCCTGCCTGATAATCGACCCGGCTTGCCTGACCTTCCACAAGTCTTTATCCAGCTTGTTCCTGGTTTCAGTTAGTTGACAGGGTTCCAGCCTTCTGTGCCTTTTTGCCGATCCAGCCTGTTCCTGGTTCCAGTCTGCTGATCAAGTTCCATCCTGCTGAGCCTGTTTGCTGTTCCAGCCTGTTCCTGGTTCCAGTCTGCTGATCCAGTCCCTGCCTGCTGTACCTGCCTACCCATCCGGCCTGCTTCAGGTACCAGCCTGCTGTGCCAGTTCCTGCCTGCTATCTTCTGCAAGGAATCTCCTGAACCTCTGGACTGAAATCCTGCTGTTGATCCTGCCAGGCACTCGTATCACTCCTCACTCTTGTGCTTCCTGTTTACTCTATCAAGGGCCCCGAGTCGGAGGCGTAAGAGAGGCCATCCGCTGTAATTCGGGCTCACCTACTAGGTACGTAACAGTAGCAGACAGCCATGTCTGAGTCCGAGCAGGGAGCCTCTCCAATGCAGGAATTTTGCTTACATCTGGCAGGCCTAACCCAGGCTGTTAATAACCTTCAGAAAGGATACACCTGGCTGGAGGAACGGGTTCAAATACTGTCATCCCCCACCGGGACCCAGGGAACCTCCCAAACCTCAACGTCCTCAACTGGCACAGCGCCCTCTTCTACAGTTGTGATGCTTCCACTCAAACCAAGAGTTCCCACGCCTGCAAGGTTCTCCAGGGAACAAAGCAAATTCAGGGAGCTCCGCAATACCTGTGAACTGTACTTTGCTCTTCAGCCACGTACCTTTTCCCTGGAAGCCACCAAGGTGGGCTTCATTGTTTCCTTGCTCCTGGGTGAACCCCAAACCTGGGCTCACCGTCTCCTGGAACAGAAAGCTCACCACCTTCTTTGACGCAATGGCTCAATTATATGAAGATCCTCAGCTCTCCACAACCACGGAAGCTGCACTGCATGCCCTCCAGCAGGGACGCAGGGCGGCAAAAGATTATGTAACTGAATTCAGGCGATGGAGTGTGGACACTAACTGGAATGATGCTGCCCCCCGTTACTAGATCCGCATGGGACTGTCTGATCCTTTGAAAGACGAGCTGGCCCAAGTTGGCATACCCCAGACCTTATACCACATACAGACACAATCTGATTTTCAGATGGGAAATGTTGGATGTGAGCTTGTTGGTGGAATGTCTGACCGTGTGTATGCTCCATCGGACATTGGTTGTCAGACTTTCTGCCAACAAATATTGGCTAGCATGTTCTCAAATTTTCCTAGAACAAATGTTTGTTGTCGGACTTTCCGATCGTGTGTACACAAGTCTGTCGGACAAAAGTTCAAAGTACAAACATGCATGCTCAGAAGCAAGGACAAGCAGGAAGCGCTCAGTCTTGTAAAACTAGCATTCGTAATGGAGATATCACATTCATGACACAGCAAATTATGAAATCTCTCAATGCAGCGCATTCTCTTCTTCTTTATAATGGTATAATAATGAAGCTGCTTTGCTGCTGATATTGACAGAGTTCTGACAAACGTATTTTTTTTTTCTAGTGATCTCCAGAAGAATAATTTTTTTTCATTTTGTGTGTCAAGTTACCACAACACCACTATTATCTTGTATTTTTTAACCTCAAAGATACAACTATGTTGGTGGCCCTTGTTAATTTGACATTGTATTTTTTAAAAGTACCTGCCTACTCACAAACTGTCCTTTTTGAAGTAAGACACATAGCCAAGTATTTGTCAAAACAACATTTTTTAATTGAATAGGGATCACAAGGTCATATCAAAATTAAGAGGAAGGCAACGATGGAGAAACAGTTGGAATTGGTGAAGCCTTTGTACCCCAGGGCAAACATCAATTATTTGACTGTCAAAATTGGTAACCTGAGGAGTCCATTTAACAGGGAGCACAATTCCCTCCAGGACTCCGAGAGATCAGGAGCAGCAGCAGATGACATATATGTCCCAAGGCTGTGGTCTTACAACAGCCTGCGTTTTTTGCCAGACCACACTAAACCCAGGCCATCACTCCCAACACTTCCTTCCATGCTGCTGTGGTGGGTGGGGTGGCTGTGTTGTTGGTGGAGGTGGTAGAGGAACATGGTCCAACTCACAGAGGTGTGTTTGATGTGTGAGTTCGCCCCTCATCCCCTTGTTTAGGGCCTGCAGAATTATCTCCTCGCATATAGTGCACTGGGCCTCCTCCATCTGTTTTAATGTATTTAATGTGACACATCCAAACACCTCCTGGCCATCAGGGACCATGCTAATTGCCACAGTAGCATGTTTTAGGAAAGCAGCCGTGGCTTCCTCCAGGTTCCTTGCCTTCCTGGTTCTTTTGGTTGGAGGGCGGAGGGGAGGAACCTGTGATTTGGTCAGGCTGCTTGTCACGGCCTCCTCCTGGCTCAGACTTTCCTGTGTATGAAAATGGTACATAGTTTTAGGTTTTTGGTCATCAATCACACACGGTTTTGAGCTCATGACTGTTGCAAATTCAATGTTAACAAATAGAAAAGACTATCATTCTGACCCCAGCATTTTCATTCTTGTCCCAATCATTAAAGGCTACTACTGTCTATTGATATGTAAACCACTTTGTTAAATCAGAAATTTGTGATCAATAACATCTAGTTAACATAATTAAATTTTTGACAAGAAATATCTTCAACAATGATATACCTGGGTCAAGCTGGGCTCTTCCACATCTTCTTCCTGGGTGGAAGGCCCAGGTTGGACCTCAGGAGCCTCAGCTGATGTTGTAGGAAGTGTTGAGAGTGATGGCCTGGGTTCCGTCTGGTCGGACAAAAAATGCAGGCTGTGGTAGTACCACAGCCTGGGGACATATACGTCATCTGCTGCTGCTCCGGATCTCAGGGAATCCTAGACTTTCTTGCGCTCCCTATTATATGTGCCCCTCAGGCTACCAATTTTGACCTTCAAATAGGTGATGTCTGCCGTGGGATACACAGGCTTCACTAATTCCAACAGTTTTTCCAGCGCTGCCTTCCTCTTTAGCTTGTTAGAATTTTCCCTGCATTGTACTTGCCAGAGACATGGCAGCTACCTGTATTTTTCAATAAAGTCTGAAAGAAAATCTGGGGCTGTAAATTTATCAACCATTTTATCTGCAAAAAAAACACAAGACAAACCCTAATGTCAGGCTAAACTCTCCTAATCTTCTCCCAATATAGGCCTCAATCTATAAGTAGTATAGGTCACTAACCACTGATGCCCCAAGTTACAATTGTACCTTTGTTTGAACCATCAGCGATAACGATCCTCCGTCCTCCACTCACAGATCGTACGTACGTCTGTTACATCGCCCGCATGTTATGCTTTATATACACTGCGCATATGTGAAACTCCGCCCCTGTCCTTCTTTCTAGTGTATTCCCCGCCTCTTCTCTTTCAGGGCAGTTGGAGAGCACATGGCGGAGACACAGCGGATGTGTGCTGAGAACAGCAACGAGGAAAGCCAGGTAGAACGCTGGTAGACTTTTTTCTATTTAATAATTGCTAGGTAATGGTGTGAGTATCAGGGCCTTTGTGGTATTCTTTATTATTCGTGTGTGCGTATATTAATCCATAAGCCCCACTGTGCACTTTATTACTCCCCATCTCTTCTCATTTCGTCTGCAATGTCTTAAAGCTATGTATTTACTTATCCCTTAATATTTGTATGGTGCACTTTAAATTGTGATATTTTTATAAATGTATTATGTTATCTATACTATCACTTAATTTCACTGTTATGTGCCCTGGACAGTTTATTTAAACCTGTAAGCATATCTACAATCAAGACGTTCTTTTATGTTATCCTAACCTGTAATGTATACCGTCATCAGTGTCATGGCCTATCCTATCCCATCGGGTTTAACCAAATGAATTAATTAATCTGTGTAATGATCTTCCCCCTGCAAAAACATTTTAATTCATTTTTAATCAATCTCATTTTTATTTTATTTTTATTTTTACATACTTTTATTATCCGTAATTTCTAAATTAATAAATTTTTTTTATATATATATCATCGTAGATTTCTTAATATTTTTAAAAGAATCAGCTTTACCTAGTGTGGTGCCCACAACTATTACAATGTGCCATTTTTTATATATTTTTTTATTATTTTTTGTTTAGTCAGTAATATACTGGATTTTCAGCTTACAGTCCATCAGTCCATTTTTACTTGGGTTATAAATTGTATGGTCTATGGCATTAAACACCGCTTGCAAGCTTATTTGCAGCCGTGCTATTGTTTAGATAACCAAAAAATTGGCCGCCCCCATCACTCTCTTGGAAAATGGCCGCTATGGCTTTTCCCATTTAGCTACAAGAAAATGGTCGCCGTATACTGTATTAGACCATTACTACTTAAGGACAACACTCAGCGCCCTCTAGTATCCCCTGATGAAGTCACGAGACACGTGACGTCATGCCCTGTGAAGAATCATCTTGCTTGGTTTGAAGTCACGGAATGTTTTATTAACACACTATGGACTAATACCTTTGTCACTTATTTTATTTTATTTATTTCACTAGGCACTATATTGTGTACCTTCCTATGTGTATACAATGTATTTGGCATCTATGTGGAATATTTGTCACTGTGTGTATTTTCACAGTTGACACGCTGAGATCACAGTGTACCCCTATGTGTGCATGATACACACGATTGCAGTATTTTTGCACTGTATCATATTGCATTTTTTCACCAGCTGCATTTATATTTATCTATGAACATACCACTAATTAATATTGTATCTGTTTTTATGTTTTTGAGCATTTTAGTTTATACCCCTACTAGGGCACTATATTTGTTTGCACTGAAGTGTTTGGCAACGTGTCACCTGTTTGAACACTATTTACACTATTAGCAAGTCTATATTTTACTGTATTATTTATGCACTTTATTTTTTGCTCCACAGCCTTACATTGTGATACTAAATTAGTACACGTATTTACCCATTAGGATTTGTGATATACACTACTACCTTGAATAACAGTATCTATCTCTTAATGATTAGCACAGCACCATACCCTCCATTTAGTTCCATTATAGCGTCAAGTGGGACCCTTTGCGGTGCAAGCAGCTTTTCCATATTTTTAGACTCCCATACATGATAGCGCGGGATTAACTATCTATTTTTCCTGTATATACACGCCATATTCATTCCTGCAGCAGTCATGGATGTTTTTACCTATATGGAGAAAAGGAAAGTCAATTTAGAAGAGGTTTTTAATGCTTCTAACACTAATACCAATAGAAACTTAGATCTAGAAAGCCTTATGAGAAAGTTGGGACATAATATGGAGAAAAAGCTGAGCCTATGGTGGGACATTTGCACCTTTGAAATGTATCTTAAAGAAAATTTAGTCCTGAGGAGATTGAGATGGGATGACACATTGGGGCTTATTTCAAAAAGGAAGAACCACTTTGCACTACAAGTGCAATGCAAGTGCACTTGTAGGGCAAAGTGGATTGTCTTTTCTGAAATAAGCCCCAGTGTGTCAACATGTGCCAGCTCCCATCATGGGGGGGGATCAATGGACGTGTTTTGGGGGTGAAACCCCTTCCTCTCACCTACTTCAATTTGGAGGAAGGGTTTGCACCCACAAAATGCATACATTGATATGCCATGATGGGAGATAGCACATGTTGACACACTGTGTGCATCTTCAAAATTTGGCTTTGCAATTCATTTAAAACTGTAAAAGAGGCTCCATCGGGCTTATGACTGCCCCATCAAGCTCCTTCCTGGGGCCGAAATTCCCTTTGGCAAAATTTTCCCATTAACCGAGTTGGAACAGGGGACACTAAAAGAGTATATTGACGAAAACTTAAAGAAAGGTTTCATCCATCCACATTCCCGGCAGGTGCAGGTATCTTTTTCATGGAAAAGAAAGATCACACTCTTCAGCCTTGCGTAGACTATCATGAGCTAAACAAGATCACCATTAAAAACCGTTATCCCCTTCCCTTGGTGCCCGAGTTTTTCCAGAGACTGGGAGCTGCTACGTTCTTTACCAAGCTTGATCTCCGAGGGGCTTATAACTTGGTCTGTATCAGGGAAGGAGACAAGTGGAAAATGGCTTTTTACACCCGATTTGGGGACTTTGAGTATACCTAGTAATGCCCTTCGGGTTATGTAATGCTCCTGCACTTTCCAGTACTTCATTATTGATGTTTTTCGGGACTATTTGGATTTGTTTGTCAACGTCTACCTAGACGATATTCTAATCTTTTCTTCTTCCCTAGATGCCCATCGCAGACATGTCAGATGTGTGTTAGCATGGCTCCGACAGCATGGCCTGTACACAAAGACTGAAAAATGTGAGTTTGAGCAAAAGAGTATTCCGTTCCTGGGATTTACCAACTCTATAGAAGGCATCAAGATGGATCCTCAGAAGATTGCTGCAATACTAGACTGGCCGGTTCCTGTAGATAAGAAAGAAGTCCAACGTTTTGTTGGATTGGCTAATGTCTACCTGAAATTCGTTAAGGGGTTTTCTGCCATCATTGCCCCATCACCCAGTTAACTAAACAGGGAATCCGCTTCCATTGGGCTCCAGAGGCCCAAGCTGCCTTTGAGTCCCTCAAGAGACTGTTTACATCTGCCTCTGTTTTGAAGCATCCTGACTCTACCCTGCCATTTGTACTTGAGGTAGACACTTCTGAAATCGCTGTTGGGGCAATCCTCTCCCAACGTCAAGGAACCGAGGCCCTGCTTCACCCAGTAGCCTTCTTCTCCCACAAATTATCGGCAGCAGAGAGGAACTATGATGTGGGAGATCGAGAACTACTGGCAATAACATCTGCACTGGAGGAGTGGCGATACCTATTGGAAGGAGCGGCTCACCCAATTTTGATTTTCACAGATCACAAGAACCTGAAGTATTATTATTATTATTATTATTATACAGGATTTATATAGCACCAACAGTTTACTCAGCGCTTTACAATATAAAAGGGAGACAATACAGTTATAATACAATAAAATACAGGAGGATGATGATATTTGGAGACAAGATTGGTGATGTAGCTTAGGGCAGAGTTGTGAATGGCTTTGTATGTTGCGGTTAGTATTTTGAATTTAATTCGCTGGGTGATTGGGAGCCAGTGTAGGGATTGGAGGAGAGGGTTGGCAGACACTGAGTGCTTGCTAAGGTGGATAAGTCTAGCAGCAGCATTCATGCTAGACTGAAGAGGCGATAGCCTATGGAGAAGCAGGCCAATGAGATGGGAGTTGCAATAGTCAAGGCGAGAGGGAGTGAATGAGGAGCTGGATGGTTTCATTTGTTAAAAAGGGGTGAATTTTAGAGATGTTATGGAGGTGAATTCTACAAACTTTTGACAATGATTGGACTTGAGGCTGAAACGACAAGTCAGAGTCTAGGATTACACCTAGTACCCTGGCGTGAGGGGAGGGACCGATGGTTGCATTCTTGATTTTGATGGAAAAGTCATGGAGGGGGGCACGGGCAGGGGGGAATATTAATAGCTCAGTTTTATAGAGATTTAGTTTAAGGAAGTAGTGCGACATCCATGCTGATATATCAGTTAGTAAGTTAGTAATGCGAGAGGAGACTGAAGGAGTGAGGTGAGGAGTAGACAGATAGATTTGGGTGTCATCAGCGTATAAGTGGTATTGGAAGCCGTGGGCGGTTATCAAGTGACCAAGGGAGAAGGTGTAGATAGAGAAGAGAAGGGGTCCAAAAACACAGCCTTGGGGGACCCCCACAGAAAGGGGCAATGGAGAGGGGGAGACAGATTTGTAGGTGACACTGAAGGAGCGCTGTGATAAATAGGCAGAGAACCAGGATAGAGCAGAATCTCAGAGGCCAAGGAAATGTAGTTTGTTGAGAAGGAGCGGGTGGTCAACAGTATCAAAGGCCGCAGAGAGGTCAAGTAGTAGGAGTATGGAGTACTCGCTGTTGGTTTTAATAGTTAGTAAATCGTTAGTGAGTTTTAGTAAGGCAGTTTCTGTGGAGTGCTGTGAGCGAAAGCCAGACTGTATAGGGTCAAGAAGGTTATTTTCACTGAGGTAGGAGCTAAGACGGTTGTAGACTAAGCGTTCTAGAAGTTTAGAGGTGAATGGGAGCAATGAGATGGGTCTTAAGTTGTTCAGGTTGGTAGGGTCCAGTGAGGGCTTTTTAAGTATGGGAGTTATCTGCGCATGTTTTAGAGGGGAGGGGAAGGTGCCACTAGAGAGGGAGAGATTGAAGATGTGAGTGAGGGAGCATAGGATAGAAGAAGAGGGTGACCGTAGTAGTTGTGAGGGAACAGGATCCAGGGGACAATTGGTTAGGTGTGCATCTGAGAAGTTTTGTAGACTCTTCAGTAGTAGCCAATTCAAAAGAGGAGAGTGTCGAATGTGCTGTTAGGCAAGGTATGTTGGGTGGGGAGTACCTGACTTCTGCAAGGAGGTTGAAACCACGTCAAGCCAGGTGGGCATTGTTTTTCTCTTTTCATGTCACTTATCGATCAGGCACAAAGAACACAAAATCTGATGCTCTGTCCAGGATGTTTCATAGATCTAAAGAAACTTCTCCAGATACTATTCTCTCTCCAGGGAATTTTCTTCTGGTGCAAGAAGATCTGCTTTCTCAGATCAAACAAGCTTCCGTGGAATGGGAGCCCCCCGTTGAATCAGAGCTACAAGCGAAGGGTGGGTTGTTCTGGTACAGGGACAAGATTTTTGTACCCGAAACTTTACGAGTTTCTATACTAGAACTTTGTCACGACCATATACTAGCTGGGCATTTTGGCAAAACCAAGATTACTGACCTGGCGCAACACACTTTTTGGTGGCCTCATGTAAGCGGAGACTGAAGGAAGTTTTTGGAATCCTGCACCACCTGCGTTCAGAACAAAAACCGTAGAGCTAAGGCCTGGGGCTTATTAAAACCATTACCTGTTCCAAATAGACCGTGGAAGATGTTATCCACAGACTTCATTGTTGAGTTGCATCCGGCAGAGGACCATACCACTATCTTTGTTGTGGTAGACCGGCTATTGAAGCTGGCACACTTTATTCCAATGAAAGGCACTCCCTCAGCCCCTGAAACAGCACAGGTATTCATCAAAGAAATTGTTAGACTCCATGGAGTACCATAAGGAAAAAAGTTGGCGCTTTGCATCAGCCTAGGTGGGAATCCACCTGTCTATTACACACCTTAGTATAAAAAGAAAAGGGGTAAGAACGTTTTTTGTAAGTTATGACTGAATGCAGTCCATAAAGTCTGTAATAAAGCACTTGAAGGCAGCTCAGTGGAGATTTAGAAGCGGAACTCTGTGAAATGGGAGAAAAAGCACAAAAGCGCCACTCTAAATGCAGTACTGAAAACAATTTATTCAAGTACAGGATCTATTGTACTCTCAAGAGTATGTGATAGGTAGGCATATCAAAACAGTAAGCCGCCCAGGAGGGAGCTAATCAGGGAGTCCATCAGGGAGTCCATCAGGGGGTCCATCAGGGAGTCCATCAGAGGCAGAGAATTGGGAACCATGGAACGGGTTGCGCCGGTTGATGCCGGCAGTTTCCTGGTCCTCAGAAGCACGGGATGCCAATGGATGACTCACTTCCAGTTGGACGGGTTGTCAGTAGCAGGCGACGAGTTTGCGGAGCATGTGCTCCTTCTTCAGGCCTGACGGGAGTCATATTGGTTGTGGGCTTTATAGGTTAAGTTGCCAGGGCTCCTGGGTCCTAGAGACCACAACGGTACAATAGGAAGAAACTCGGAGTTTGTGCAACATATTTGTGATGAAGAGACAGGGGAATATTGAAATAAACGCACATAAAACCATCACATAATATATAATATAGACCATAACATAATATGCATATGTATATGAAAGGGAAAAATTACATTAACTTGTGACAAAAGCATGTAGCAGAAAACAGGCAAAAATAAATATTGCTGTGGGACTACAAGTGCTGGAACAGTGACTACAATAAGGGAATTATGTGCGTCACTAAAAAAGAGGAAGAGAAGGGGGGGGGTGAAAACGATTTTTTATTTAATTTTTCAATAATATTTTTTCAAATTTTTTGATTCAATAATAATTTTTCAGTTCTCCAATTTATCAATATTCCCACAGAGGGTCAGTTTTTTGAAAACCCCTCGACTTCTTAATATCCCACCGTACCACCAACCATTAGATCCCAAACACACAAAACTCCCAAATATGGAATGGTTACAATAACTAGAAGTAGCCAAAAATGGACCTTGGATGAATTATAC
This sequence comes from Aquarana catesbeiana, assembly GCF_042186555.1. Taxonomy (NCBI): domain Eukaryota; kingdom Metazoa; phylum Chordata; class Amphibia; order Anura; family Ranidae; genus Aquarana; species Aquarana catesbeiana. The sequence goes on along the minus strand of NC_133325.1, from coordinate 417,665,252 downwards.
ACCCTTTTCCCTTCAGATTCATTGAAAGACCGGTTCACTATTCAGCAAAAAACATCTTCAAAAATTGCTGTACACTCTTTAGGAAAATAGAGCAGACTATCATCTCAGCCAACCACCAATGGTGGGACAAGTTCTTTCTAGAACAATATATTTCAAATTTCTTCTCACCCCAAGGCCTAAGGGTTCTTAAAACATGTCCTTTTCTGTCACCAGAACTACATACCGAATAGTCCCAAGTATCTGAATTCTGCACCCAGAAGTGGATGCGCATCATTATCCAACAAGGTGAACAAAAATTTCTGGATTTAACACAGCTACTCAAAAGCCATATATCCCATTTGAGTACCTTACTATCCCATCTGCCTACCACATGGTTTAATACTCTCAAATTACACACTAAAAAAGATGAGGACTCATTAATTAAAACCAAACTTGGTAAAATGAGGAGAGACCTAGATTATTTCAATCTAGGAAGAGTATTCAATTCGAAGAGAGGAACCCACCAAACCCGTCCAAATCCCCCCTCACACCCGTGCCCTCCACTCATATCCCTTATGAAGTGGACCCCAAGGCACCTGAATCATGAGTTGGATCCAGTTGGCAGACCAGCTCCTCCTGCTCACCGCCAAGGCCATGGCCACAACATATACAGGCCCCCTCACCACCCACCCGATGCCTGGCATCGTCCTCTTACCCCCAAACCCCAACGAGACCACACCAAAAGAATTATTAAGAGCAAAACCAATATTGATCATATTACCAACAAACCTCTAACATCAGCCAAAACGGCCAGAAAGAATACCAAACCCACTGGACACCTTCCTTGTAGCAACCCATCCACCTCTATCCCAGAGGCTCCCTTCATGTCACACACTGAAGATACTACACCTTCAGCCTGTGCTAGCTCTATCCCAGGTCCCATCACTATCAGTGATATCCTGGTTCCTTCTGGCCCTGACTATGTAGACAGGTCTGTTTAACTTGTCATTCATCCCACTTCCACCACTTCCACTTCTAAACCTCCAAAGACATGCTGGTAGGTTAATTAGATCCTGTCTAAATTGTCCCTAGTATGTATGAATGTGAGTTAGGGACCTCAGATTGTAAGCTCCTTGAGGGTAGGGATGATGTGAATGTACAATGTATATGTAAAGCGCTGCGTAAATTGACGGCGCTATATAAGTACCTGAAATAAAATAAATAAACCTCAGCCGTATGCACCCCCCTCCCAGAGACCACATAAAGATGACACTGCACCCCATAAATATCACCTCTACCCCTTAAAGTCTTTACTCCCTCAGATCCTTTGGATTTTTTAAATCAGTCCCCCTCGCAACCCCACAGTCACTCGACCAGAAAATGAAAATTAGAAGACGAAAGCTAGGGGGAAGGCGTAGACATAAGCCACAGGGCCAAGTCCCACAAACTGTAAAGATTTTCAACTTTTCATCCCATCATTTATTCCCTTCAGAAATTTTCATATTTCAACGAGGCCTCAATTATGCACCATCCTCCTTACCTAATTAATTTACAAGGACCTGCACAGTTTTAAACGCAATCTTACCCTTAAACGCTACTATCATATCAAATCCCTCAAAGACACAGTATGTTCTCCCTCTCCCGCTCATGTTCCCACTACCAGTATGGAAGTCCTCAATCCTGCGGATCTTAATGTACTGGAGGAATTGTATAACAGCACTGATACTGAGGATGATGAGGATTTGGCCCTCTTCACACAACATCCCTTCACAACCCCTCCGATCCAACACACTAAATTCAAGCCCAAATCAATATTCAATCCACTACATGCCAAAGGACCATACCTTCAAACTTTTTATCAAGTTGTATTCTGAGACATACAAAATTAATGCCAATAGACACACACCAGTCATTCAATCATCCCAATCTTACCCCTAAACAGCACTCACAGAACTAACCCACAATCACGATCTAGTAATTAAAACAGCCAACAAGGGTGGCGGGATAGTGGTTCAAGACAGAAATGATTACTTGATGGAAGCCTGTTGCCTCTTGTCTGACACCGCTACATATAAAAAACTCAGTTGTGATCCCTTACCAGGTTTCACTGCCGAATTGATCACACTGATCAATAAGGCCAAGGATGATGGAATAATCAACAAACAAGAATTTGCTTTCTTCAATAAGAATTTCTACTCAACACCATACTTTTACCACATACCTAAAATTCACAAAAGCATTACAAATCCACCTGGCAGGCCCATAGTTGCAGCCATGGACAGTATAACCAGCCCCATCTCCCAATACATTGACACTTTCCTACAACCCCTAGCTCAAAATCTCCCATCCTACATTCGTGATGGAGTCCATCTTCTTGAACAATTGGCCCATTACACCTGGGAACCCACTTACATGTGGGCATCCCTTGATGTAAATTCATTATATATTTCAATACCACATTCCATAGGCCTCAGAGCCACGGCCAGTTCCCTTTCTTCAGATCCCCTGCTCAATTCATTTTGGAGGTCACAGAATTCTGCCTGACGCATACTTATTTTGAATTTGGGGATTTTTATCTACGGGTGAAGGGCACAGCTATGGGGGCAAACTTTGCCCCTAGCTATGCCAGCCTCACTATGGGACTCTGGGAAGCCAATTACATCTGGCTTAACAACCCATGCATCTCCCATATTATATTCTATGGGTGATATATCGATGACATTTTTGTCATCTGTGATGGCCCAGAGTCCCTGTTCCTCAAATTCCTAAAACACTGCAACAACAACACACACAGTCTCTCCATTACCTCAGAACATGATTCTCAAACATTATCATTTCTGGATTTAACATTACAGCTAGCGATCCATTTCTACATCACAAAAGCTGCCACCACCCCAGGTGGATTAATAACATTCCCAAGAGCCAGTTTTGCCGCCACCGCATGAATTGCACTATGGAAACTGATTATATTGAGCAAAGATCCCAGCTTAAACAAAAATTTATAGAAAAAGCCTTCCCACCATCACTTGTGGATGAAGCTTTTAACTTTTAATTTTTACTTGTCAGATCACTCTGTGCAGCCCAAACAGCCCTCAGGTCAACCAATCAGGTTTGTCACACAATTTCACACCAAACGCACACAGATGGAACAAATATTGAACAAACATTGGTCCATCCTATTAGAGGACCCACAGTTGAAACCTATCATCCCACCCAAACCTAAAATTTCATATAGGAAAGCCAGGAACTTTAAAAATCTCATAGCTTCCAGTAAATACAAGTCCCAGCCCCTGTCCCTCACACGGGCCCTGTGTCTTATCCCACTGGTCGGCATGTACCAGTGCCTCAAGGCACTTTGTCTGACCTATAAGCATGTGAATCATGGTCAAAAAGAATTTAGTACCAAAGGTAAAACCTATCAAATTTCCAACTTTTTCAACTGCTCCACGGAGTTTGCCGTCTACTGTCTTATCTGCCCATGTGGCCTTCACTATGTCGGAAGGGCCATACGCACACTGAGGAAGAGGTTTTTTTATTGTTATTTTTATTTTCACTCTATTTTTTTATCTTTATTTTTATTATTTTCATTTTTATTGTAATATATTTTATATATATTTTTATATACCCATTTTTGATTTGTATTCAATTTTCATATTTACACCTATATTAGCCAATCGTTTTCACCCCCCCCCTTTCTCTTCCTCTTTTTTAGTGATGCACATAATTCCCTTATTGCATTCGCTGTTCCAGCACTTGTAGTCCCACAGCAATATTCATTTTTGCCTGTTTTCTGCTACATGCTTTTGTCGCAATTTATTGTAATTTTTCCCTTTCATATACATATGCATATAATGTTATGGTCTTTATTATATATTATGTGATGGTTTTATGTGTGTTTTTTTTCAACATTCCCCTGTCCCTTCACCACATACAGTGGGGACGGAAAGTATTCAGACCCCCTTAAATTTTTCACTCTTTGTTATATTGCAGCCATTTGCTAAAATCATTTAAGTTCATTTTTTTCCTCATTAATGTACACACAGCACCCCATATTGACAGAAGAACACAGAATTGTTGACATTTTTGCAGATTTATTAAAAAAGAAAAACTGAAATATCACATGGTCCTAAGTATTCAGACCCTTTGCTGTGACACTCATATATTTAACTCAGGTGCTGTCCATTTCTTCTGATCATCCTTAAGATGGTTCTACACCTTCATTTGAGTCCAGCTGTGTTTGATTATACTGATTGAACTTGATTAGGAAAGCCACATACCTGTCTATATAAGACAGCTCACAGTGCATGTCAGAGCAAATGAGAATCATGAGGTCAAAGGAACTGCCTGAAGAGCTCAGAGACAGAATTGTGGCAAGGCACAGATCTGGCCAAGGTTACAAAAAAATTTTTGCTGCACTTAAGGTTCCTAAGAGCACAGTGGCCTCCATAATCCTTAAATGGAAGATGTTTGGGATGACCAGAACCCTTCCTAGAGCTGGCCGTCCGGCCAAACTGAGCTATCGGGGGAGAAGAGCCTTGGTGAGAGAGGACAAGAAGAACCCAAAGAGTTCCAGAGCTGCAGTCAGGAGATGGGAGAAAGTTTTAGAAAGTCAACCATCACTACAGCCCTCCACCAGTCAGGGCTTTATGGCAGAGTGGCCCGACGGAAGCCTCTCCTCAGTGCAAGACACATGAAAGCCTGCATGGAGTTTGCTAAAAAAACACCTGAAGGACTCCAAGATGGTAAGAAATAAGATTCTCTGGTCTGATGAGACCAAGATAGAACTTTTTGGCCTTAATTCTAAGCGGTATGTGTGGAGAAAACTAGGCACTGCTCATCACATGTCCAATACAGTCCCAACAGTGAAGCATGGTGGTGGCAGCATCATGCTGTGGGGGTGTTTTTTAGCTGCAGGGACAGGACGACTGGTTGCAATTGAGGGAAAGATGAATGTGGCCAAGTACAGGGATGTCCTGGACGAAAACCTTCTCCAGAGTGCTCAGGACCTCAGACTGGGCTAAAGGTTTACCTTCCAACAAGACAATGACCCTAAGCATACAGCTAAAATAACGAAGGAGTGGCTTCACAACAACTCTGTGACTGTTCTTGAATGGCCCAGCCAGAGCCCTGACTTAAACCCAATTGAGCATCTCTGGAGAGACCTAAAAATGGCTGTCCACCAACGTTTACCATCCAACCTGACAGAACTGGAGAGGATTGCAGAGGATCCCCAAATCCAGGTGTGAAAAACTTGTTGCACCTTTCCCAAAAAGACTCATGGCTGTATTAGATCAAAGGGGTGCTTCTACTAAATACTGAGTAAAGGTTCTGAATACTTAGGACCACGTGATATTTCAGTTTTTCTTTTTTAATAAATCTGCCTAAATGTCAACAATTCTGTGTTTTTCTGTCAATATGGGGTGCTGTGTGTACATTAATGAGGAAAAAAAATGAACTTAAATGATTTTAGCAAATGGCTGCAATATAACAAAGAGTGAAAAATTTAAGAGGGTCTGAATACTTTCCATCCCCACTGTATATGTTGCACAAATCCTGAGTTCCTTCCTGTTGTACTGTTATGGTCTCTAGGACCCAGAAGCTCTGGCAACTTAACCTATAAAGCCCACAACCACTATGGCCCCCATCAGGCCTGAAGAAGGAGCGCATGCTCCACAAACGCGTCGCCTGCTACTGACAACCTGTCCGACTGGGAGTGAGTCATTCAACAGCATCCCATGCTTCTGAGGACCAGGAAATGCCGGCATCCACCGGCGCAACCCATTCCACGGGTTCCCATGTCTCTGCCTCTGATGGACTCCCTGATAGACCCCCTGATGGACTCAGTGATGGAGTCCCTCCTGGGCAGCTTACTTTTCTGATATGCCTACCTATCACATACTCTTGTGAGTACAATAGATCCTGTACTTGAATAAATTGTTTTCAATAAAGAGTGGCACTTTTGTGCTTTCTCTTCCACGGAGTACCTGCTAACATTGTCTCAGATCGGGGAGTACAATTTACTTCCCGATTCTAGAAATCTCTGTGCAAGACTCTGGGAATCAAGTTATCGTTCTGTTCCGCTTACCATCCCCAGACAAATGGGCAGACGGAGAGGATCAATCAGACCCTTGAACAATATCTACGCTGCTTTTCTTCATTTGCCCAAGATGACTGGATTTCTCTGCTTCCATTGGCTGAATTCGCCTACAACAACTCCATGCGCTCCGCTACAAAACAAACCCCATTTTTTGCCCATTATGGCTTTCATTCATCATTTCTGCCTAATTCCATCCCAGAATGAACCAGCAGTCCACGAAACAATTTTTTTCTCCTCCAATAATCAGTTGTTACGGGAAACCATGACCAGGATACAGGAACACAACAAAGAAGTCTTCGACAAAAAAAAGACAAGGGGAACTAATACTGGGACCCGGTAATTTAGTATGTTTGTCCACAGTGAACCTAAAGTTGGCGTGTCATTCAAGAAAATTGTTCATAGGCCCATTTCCCGTAAATAGGAAAATCAACAGAGTGGCTTGTGAACTAGAACTCCCCGATTCACTTAAAATTCATCCCGTTTTTCATGTGACGCTGCTGAAACCCTCTGTTTCCAATCCTTCTCCTGGCCGAAGTTCGGATCCTTTTGACCCTGTAATAGTGGACAGAGAGGAGGAGTTTGAAGAAACAATCAAATCCATTTCTTGATTGAATGGAAGGGTTATGGGCCTGAAGAGAACTCATGGGAACCTGAAGGGAATATCCACGCTAAGAGTCTGATCCAATCCTTTAAAAGGTCCCATCCTGAGAAGTGGGCCCGGATGGGCATCCAGAGACTGCCCCTTGGGGGGGGGGCAATGTCAGGAAGATCCTGCCAGCAACAGTTGATCCAGACCTGCTGGTGCGCAATCGTGGGTGCCAATGTGCGCCCATTAGTGCCAGGCGGGCTATTTAAACCTAACTGACACAGGTGAACTTTGCTGTCTGCTCTACAGCTTTCCATGTGTTCCTTGCCTATCTGAAATCTGTTCCTATGTTGATCCGGCTTGCCTGAAGACCATTCCTGCTAACTGCCTGAATCTGACCCCTGGCCTGTTTGACTACTCTTCTGCCTGCTCCTCTGATCCTTCTGCTGCCTGCCTGAAAACCGACCCGGCTTACCTGACCTTCCACAAGTCTTTATCAAGCTTGTTCCTGGTTCCAGTCCATTGATCCGGTTCCAGCCTGCTGAGCCTGTTTTCTGTTCCAGCCTGTACCTGGTTCCAGTCCGCTGATCCAGTCCCTGCCTGCTGTACCTGCCTACCCATCCTGCCTGCTTCAGGTACCAGCCTGCTGTGCCAGTTCCTGCCTGATATCTTCTGCAAGGAATATCCCAAACCTCTGGACTGGCCTCCTGCTATTGATCCTGCCAGGCACTCATACCACTCCTCACTCCTGTGCTTCCTGTTTACCCTATCAGGGGCCCCGAGTCGGTGGCATAAGAAATGCCATCCTCTGCAATTCAGGCTCACCTACTAGGTACGTAACAATTATGTTCAGAATGTAGGGTTCAGGAGTGTGCTTTGCAGAGAATGAACCCCTAAACACCCATTCAAAGCTTACCTCTGCACCCTTTTTTCAAAGCTTATCTTTGCAACCTGCTCCCTAACCCCCCTAGCTGTCAACTTTGCACACATGACCCCTCCACCATCCCCATCTGCTCACCTCTCAGCAGCCGTCCTGTCTTATTTTGCGGCTCCACTTCTTCCCCAGTAGCCAGCCAGCACCTGCAGCAGCAGCAGCAAGATCAGCTAGCAGGGGGCTATGGCATCCGGACACAAGGCTGCAACTTAGCATGGGTTACCCTTCCTGCAACCCATATACACTGTGCACTGGCAGCTGTTCCTACCATGTCCCCACTTTGAGTGCGGGGCAGGGAGGGTTTTGTGGTAGCTGCTGGGAGAGGGGAGCTGTCACTTGTAACACAGGCTTCTGTGTTTACAAGTGATAGTAAATAGCAGTGTGCACTGGATCACTGGAAGAGGTGGTTGAACTCCATTCAGACACATTCCAGCTTAAAAAAGCCCTGCTTAAAAGAATGAATTTTACACAAACACACCATAAATTACTTACACTTATCAACTTAGTTCTTTCAAATTTTCTTAGCTTTTTTGAGCTGTCCTTTCTCTTTTTATGTTTTCTCTATATTATATCTTGATGTGTTGAATACTAAATTTGGCACAAATAATCTGTCAATCTGTAGGGAGTACAAACATAGAAGTAATGCTTTTTGAAAGGACTATAATGACAGTGATTTCTAGCAATCTCGTCTCCTACGGCATGTCCTATGTTTCTAACAACTCCTTTAGTGTGTCCGCAGTCTCTAACCATCTTCTGTAGAACGCCTGTTGTCTCTCACCATCTATTGAAGTAGTTTTTTAATCTCTGACTGTTTCATGTATCATTACATTCACTTAATATTATGAAGATGCTTAGTAGACCCATATCGAGTAAATTGAGCGCCACTGTGCATGTGTAAGTTGCTCCTGTCAAAAACAAAAATGTTAAATCATTTGTGCCCATGGACATCCTGGTCTTCTGGATATCTTGGGGTTGGCACCAGAGACAACAAGAAATCAATAACTCACATGGGGTAGTAAATTTTAAGGATCATATTAAGATAAGCTGACTTGATGATTCATTCTGTATGGCTGGCAGACAACAACCCTGTTACATTTAGCTTCACGTTTTACTGGAACTGTCACTATTAGCAATTATTTAAGGCTAAAATTAGGCATTGTGTGGTTGGATGCACCAACATTTCTGCATTAAAAATGCTTAATTTCAGAGCTATCTGTAGCCACAAAAACATGATGGACTGACTTGCACTATTAAACACCTCTCAGTCCATAAGAACAAGGTTCCTGGATTTGAGTTTTTTATTTGTGGTCAGAGGAATTACATTACAGGTAAGGAGTTATAGGTGTTTATTGTTACATTTTGGGGGTAGGTTAAATGTTGGGGTGGGGAGAGGGCTAAGTGTTTAGAGCTCATGTTTAGGGTAAGGGTAAATGTTAGACATATTTGTTCAGTCTTGATTAAAGCCTAAGTGCAGTCAAAATAAAAAATAAAAAAAATCAGCATAAGGAATATGACTTACTAATAATTGTGCTGGTGGCTCCCGGTTTCCTTAAAATGTTCCTCCATCGACCCCCCCTCCAAAGGGGCTGTCATTACAGGACACCTCCCTGTACCTCCCCGCTGGTCCTGTACTCGGTAGTGACGTCATTGCTTCATCACGCTGCCTTCCTGTGTTCACCGATCTCCATCCCCGGACACCGCCAAGGCATTGGATCCACCGCTGCTGTGCCATACGAGGGACAGCACACAGATACTACAGCCCATTCCATCAAGCAGCTGCCACCCTTCCTGGACAGAGCGGATGACTATTATGTGACATGCCCAATCTCTCCCACTGTTTGTGAGTGTATCTGTCATTTACTTCATCATTAAAAAATTTTAATCTATTGCTACGCTTAGAAGGCGATGCTTTTTGTTCTTGTATATGTTTCAGATCCACTTCAATCTGCAAGCAGGCAGCCTCGTTTGATATTAGCATTTTCCCTAGCATTCTTATGGACTCATTGCCATGAACTCATTCACTGTGCCCTTCCAGTTAAATATTTTTTTTAAATATTGCTTGACCTACTGTTCTTCCTTTGTTATCTATATGATTGCACCCTCACCCAAAGTGCGCTTAATTTATCAATTTCTGTACATTACATTCTTGAGCAGGCCATAGATGAATTCTAACCATCTATAGTCAGGCTGATTGTACCCAAGTCGATCCATCGATTGACTTGGGCACAACCACCATGACGGATTTTTACATTAAATTATTGCCATTGGCTATAGCTGCTAGCAATAATCTCTGTGTTCTCCCAGCAGGGACGGCTCCCCGCACTCCTCCCACTGAGAGAACACAATAGCTCCATGGGAGAGATTCCTGTGTTGAAGGGGGAATAGAGATATCTCTCCGTGGTTGCAGAAAAGAAGGTGGAAATATCTATGCTGCCCTAGAAGCTGTAATACTGGATTCTTTGAATGGCGAAGCTGGGCACAAAGGGAGGTCATAGTCAGGCACCCATGATGAGGGAAAATTACATCTGCCTCAGTTCTATTAACCTCCTCCACACTAGAAGATTATGTAGTGGGGAGGGGGGGATCAATGGAAGTAAATTTAAAAGAGGCCAGGAGACAGCAGCACAGGGGACAAAGCACATTAATAGTGAGTCGTGTCCCTTGTGTTGATTTTTTGTTTTTTATTTTGACTACACTCAGGTTTTAATTGAAAGGGTTCAGGGTTAAGTGTTATGGCACAGGTTGTGATGAAGTGGTGTAATGTGGACCTAGCATTAGGTAGTTTTTTCATATATTTTTTTTTTTTTACATGTAATGTAACACTTCAGTTTCCATGCATGCAAAGTAATATGTAAATGTAACACTTCCAGGTATGTATTACCTCGCACATAAAACACAGTTCTCCCCCTTTCAATGGCTTTATCCGCTATTCTCTCCAGGAGGACAGGAATCATTCAAGGTCAGCATCTAGTTCCTGGGATTAAATTTTGTTCTGTTGAAGAGCTACTGTTGTAAAAATGCCAATATCTAACATATTTGACCGTTAAATGCCTGTATCCTCTGTTGCAAGATTTGGTTCCTCCTGCTGGCCCATAAGTCAATAGAAGTGCAATAGTTACTTAAGGGCCAGCCATGACTGACCACTTGCCTCATAAGGGAAGCAACAGAGTCTCTTTAAATGTTGTGGGTTCAGACAAAAGGAGTATAAAGTGTTAAAAGGACTTAAGTGCAAGAGACATTATGAAATATAGGGAGAAAGGCTTTATTTGTCACAATTATTTACAAATATGAATATTCAGTTTGCAAATATTATGAATATGTAGAGCTACTGGTAATTATTCTTTTTTTCTTCCTTATTTATCTTAACAAAGTCTGAATATGATTTTATGGAGTTAGGAGTTAGAGATGAGAGGTTTAGTCTGATAGTCCTGCTCTCAAACATTCTTACCTCATGCTGATATCACAATGTCTCCTCTGTGAGCTTAAAGTGAATATAAACCCCAAAACAGAAATGTAATAAATTGCAACTTACCAATTCTTAAATGCGGTTACTGCATTAGCTTTATTTTTTTCTTTTTTTTTTCCTTTTTTTCACCTGGTGATCTGGCCAGTAACATGTTTCGCTTCTTGAAGTGTCTCCAATCTATTGAGGGGCAAAAGAACCATCCTTGAATGGCAGCATTGCCAATCTAGGGAGAGTGTGGTGTTAGACACACTAGCAAATTAAGATGGACTTAATGAGGATCTCCAGTCGTTTGAAGAAAAATTAAAAGTCAGGAGTTATGTGGTGGAGTGCCCCTTTATCTACAGTCAGGTGCAGGTCCCTTTAACTCAAAGTCCCACAATCCTCTGGGCTTCCAGCATCCCCTGAGCTCTTGGACATGCCCAGGGGGTATAAATTTCAGCTCCTCCCTGCTTCTTGTCCTCAGAGAAACCCTCCTGATGGGACAGCAGTGACTGGGCAAGAGAGCTGTCACCAGGTGTTAGGTTCTCCACCGTTAAGTCTGGTGTGCGGAGCACCAGCAGTGAGCACAAGGAAAAAAAGGAAGATTAAGGTCTGGTGTGACCCCTCTGACACCTCCATCCCTAATAGTGCACAAAAAAAAAAAGAAAAATAGCCCTGGGACTTTAGATGAGGTGAGAGAGGTTGAGCCAATGTCCACAGTGAACACTGAGACAAAATCAATTTATTCATTTCAAAATGTTATGTAACTGAGCGGTAACAACAATGATTGTGAGTTACCAGGCATAATAGCCAATGTACACAACACAGATGAACGTAAATATACAAAGATTTATTACAAATGTTATACATCAATGAGCAACAATAAAACTTGAAAATTGCTGGGTCAGTAAGTACACATACAAAATAAGATGATAAAATGTACATACATGTGGACAGGGAAGTATGTAAACATAATGCAGACATCAATAATACCCAGCATGTACCGGCATAAAATAAGCATCAATAAAGCCCTATGCATTTCGCGAGACCCTGCTCGCTCTTCAGGGGCGGATGCATGAATGTTGTATCTGCAATGTAAGTAATAAGATCAATAAATGTATGTGGTTGGTAAATGGGGGCAGATGGAATGATTAGATTCTGATTCATTACTTGGCGATTGGATAGAGCGGTCACATCTCTAAGAACAAACTGACAACCATTGGATGTTTTTCACTCCTATTGAGGTACAACTTTTTTACTTTCCTGACACCCATTGGGTTTGTTACATTGTTTTTATACACATGTAATACTATATCATTCTACATTGCCCCGTAGTCTCTCTGCCCATACCAGTTTTATAACCATGCATTCATGCATTTACTATATTCCATATCTCAGTTAGTTTGTTCATACCAAGATACTCTTATAACCTTAATTCACTCACTTACATTTTTATGTATATATAAATTAAAGCTTAGAACCCTATACAATAAGTTTATTTTGCAGTTATGATGCCCTCTGATATATATGCATCCTTGCAGACATTTTCCAGACACAATGTTAAGGGGCTAAGTGGACACCGCAGTGAGAAATACCCCTATCCAGTCCGTGCTGATCCTCCGGATGTTCCCCTATTGTGGCCTTTGTTTTGTTCCGCCTCCTCAGCTCCCGAGCTGGATGCATTACACTGCTGCCATCTCGATATCCAGCGTTTGGCGATTCATCTCAGACTCCGGTAAGTATGAGGTCTCTGCATCAGGCCTCTCTTGCTAATCATTCCATCTGCCCCCATTTACCAACCACATACATTTATTGATCTTATTACTTACATTGCAGATACAACATTCATGCATCCGCCCCTGAAGAGCGAGCAGGGTCTCGCGAAATGCATAGGGCTTTATTGATGCTTATTTTATGTCGGTACATGCTGGGTATTATTGATGTCTGCATTATGTTTACATACTTCCCTGTCCACATGTATGTACATTTTATCATCTTATTTTGTATGTGTACTTACTGACCCAGCAATTTTCAAGTTTTATTGTTGCTCATTGATGTATAACATTTGTAATAAATCTTTGTATATTTACGTTCATCTGTGTTGTGTACATTGGCTATTATGCCTGGTAACTCACAATCATTGTTGTTACCGCTCAGTTACATAACATTTTGAAATGAATAAATAGATTTTGTCTCAGTGTTCACTGTGGACATTGGCTCAACCTCTCTCACCTCATCTAAAGTCCCAGGGCTATTTTTCTTGTTTTTTTGAGCAGTGAGCACAAGAGCACGCAGCAGGTATCTAAGCCCCAGTCACTGGAGAGGACTTTGCCATTTGGAGAGGCTGCCCATGCAGTGGGGTGGCCCTATCTTCAACCTCCTGACCGAAGACAACAGCAGCAGTGCTAGTGTGAAGCCTGTGCCAACTAAGATGCACACAGCCATGAGCTTCCCAGGACCTTCCTTCATAAGGTGGACATGTGATAAATAATTGTCTTCTTTTTCTCAGAAGCTGAACTGAAATCAGGAAATCTAGTTCCATCTATTGGCTATTTGTAGAATTGTTCTTATATGTTCCATTGCTGTGTTCCCTACTGTTCTGTACTATACTCCCCTGCTCATATGCTATCCCCTATGCAATGTTCAGTAAAGTAGAATTTGCATATCACCACTGGTATGATCACCACTGGCTGATACCACTACACAAGAGTTACAAACACTGTAGCTGCTGACTTTTAATAAACAAGTACTCACCAACCCAGGGATTGTCATCACCTGGGTTGGCTCTTCATCATCAGTCATTGGGTCTCCGGTGCCACCATCTTGAATGTGACTTCCTCCTGGCTCACAGCCGATTCCCCATTGTGCATGGAAGAGAAGCGCTGCACTTTGTGAATTGAATCTCGTGTCCTCCTGGGAATTTCCACTCAGCTCACTTGGGACAAAGGTTTTACATAAATGAATAAAAGCTGACCATTGTAAGCATCACTGTTAATGTTAAATGGTTTGTTTCAACCCTCTAACCGCCACTGGCTGGCCAACTTGGCCTGTTAACCACTTGACCTCCAGAAGGTTTTACCTTCTTCATGACCAGTTAATCTTTTTTTTATTTCACACAAATTGAGCTTTCTTTTAGTGGTATTTGATGACCACTGTGTGTTTTATTTTTTATTATATAAATGAAAAAAGACCAACAATTTTGAAAAAAAACCTCCAACATTTTCTAATTTCTTTTATAAGACATATCCAATAAAAAGGAAAGTAAGTTGCCTCAATGGAGATAAATACATATTGATAGGGGCGGGTACCATCATCCTTAATTGACAATGATATAGAAAGGGGTTGCCTGGAGCTACTCCAATAAATGCCCCAAGACAAAAATGGGAATGGACTATCTCGGTACCCAGGGATGAAGCGATTGTATAATAAAACGTAATTTTTTTATATTCAAAGTATAGAGAAAAAAGGTTGAAAAAAAGAGGGGGAGTGAAAGGCAGGGGAGAAAAGAAAGAAGGAAACAAACAGAAAAAAAGGGGGGTGAAAGAGGGGGGAAATAGGGAGAAAAAGGGGAAGCAGGGAGGAGGGAAAGGGGGGAGGGAAGAGGGAGGGGGATTTTGGGGAGGGGGGGGAAGAAGGGGGAAAAAAGGAAAAAGGAAGGGGTAGGGGGAGAGGGGAGAAGAAAAGGGAGAAAATAAAAGTGAAAATATGGTGTGATTCATTTCTTAACACTTCATTTTTGTTTTTCACATCACACCATATTTTCACTTTTATTTTCTCCCTTTTCTTCTCCCCCTCCCCCATCCTTTTTTCCCCCTTTTTCTTTTTTTCCCCTTCTTCCGCCCCTCCCTCTTTCCTTTCCCCCCTTTCCCTCCTCCCTGCTTCTCCTTTTTCTCCCTATTCCCCCCTCCCCCCTCTTTCACCCCCCCCTTTTTTTCTGTTTCTTTCCTTCTTTCTTTTCTTCCCTGCCTTTCACTCCCCCTCTTTTTTTCAACCTTTCTTCTCTATACTTTGAATATAAAAAATTATGTTTTATTATACAATCGCTTCATCCTTGGGTACCCTTTTTCCCCCTATCCCCCTCCCCCCCTCTTTCACCCCCCTTTTTTCTGTTTATTTCCTTCTTTATTTTCTCCCCTGCCTTTCACTCCCCCTCTTTTTTTCAACCTTTTTTTCTCTCAACACACTTTTCTGTTTTCTTTCTTTCCCTCCCCTTTCACTCTCCTTTTCCTTTTCCTTATTTTAATTTCCATTACTCTCCCCAGCTCACTGCTCCTTTTTTTCCCCCTCTCCGTCCGTTATCCTCCCTTCTCATTTTCCCTTCCTTCAACATTCCACCCATCCTCACCTTTCTTCCCCCATCCACCTTCCCTTTCCCTTCCCCCCACCCTTCTTTATCATCCCCCTTTCACCCCCCTTTTTTCATAAATATTTATCCATTTCCCATCCCATCGCTTCCCCCCTCTTTTGTGTTTTTTTTCCCCTCTTCCTTTTCCTCTCTCATCCCTTGTTCACCCATCCCCCCTTTTCCCCACTTCACTTTTCCCCTTCGGCACCCATTTTTTCCCCTGCACTTGTGTGTCACCAATTCACTTATTATGGTTCATAACTTCCATGCCAATCTATACAGTGTCTCCCGTGTCTGCCGCGGGGGGATTACAAAATTCTTTGGGTGCCTCACACTTTGCCGCCCGTGACCCTACCTGGGTCTTAATCGGTAAGCTAGACTCAGCTCTATCAATTTACTCCAAGTATTGTGTATTTATTGTATAAGAATGTTTACTTTTTTCTCTCTTGTTAAATGACTTGGTTAAATTGATGATAGGCAACTCCTATCCTCATATTGATTAGTGGTTCCAAATTAATAACTACTGCAGTAGGGAACAGACACAAAAGATATGCTCGGCATCTTTCCAAATAACTGTTCTGCTTTATTATGATGCAGTTGAAGGCTTTTATACACATGATTACGTAGGTATCACATTAATATTACAATTGTACGTTTATGGTAACAAGGGGCATTACATAGGCAGACTAATTCTAATCAGGACTCAAAAGAATGTAAACATGTAATGAAAACATTATTAGTGCCGTGTGCACAGTAAGGGCAGTGTGCAATACATACAAAATAGAATACAATTATATACAGAACTTACAAATTTCCATTACAGCCCCCCCCTCTTTTGATCAATATTTTGATCACTAACCACACCTGCTATCACCTTTAACCTGGAACCTCCACACACTTAGGTGAAGGTAGTCCTGGCCAAAGAGGCAAAAACTCAGTTGTGGAGAAAATAGCTGAGTAGCTTTTTTCATTACAAAATGACTTTCCATTGTGAAAAACAAATGATTGATAAGACATATTTACAGAGTACTGGCTGTACACTCCTGTGGCCAGAATGGCCTTCTAGCTGAATTGTTGGCATGCTGACTTATCAGCATATGTAAACACAGACAATGCTACATAAAATGGAAGACGTACAAAAGACAAATATGACTTCAACATGGCTAAACTACTTTTCAAATATATATATCCCTTACAATTAAAGTAATTGAATCAAAAAGTACCCTAGACTGTGATTGCAAGAGGGAAACAAAGCAAACACAGAGATTTCTTTAATTTAGTCATTTTTGCAGTGTCTGGTATGGATCCAGGTGACCTTTCCTTCAAGTTTTGCAAAACTGTACATGAAATAGATGCTGTATTGAGTCTCCAAACATTTCCTTATATATAAATGTCTCTTAACAATCCACAAGTCACCTGGCTTTAGTTTTAGATCCTTCCAAACTTTTAGGATCTGGAATTGGGGAGAAAACGCATAAATGAGTTTGTCAAAAACCTTAAAAGATCACCAACATTCTCTGTGAGATCCGAATGGAGGACTTCAGCTGCTGAGACAAAATATAAGCAAGTGAGTAACACACTCCCAAACCAAATCCTATAGGGAGAGAGTCCAACATCCCCCTTAGAGGCTTCATAAAATATAAGAAAACATTCAGGCAAAAGTTTTCTAGTTTCTTACTCTATTTTGTCTGCTACATTGTAGACAGTAGGGAGTGTAAAAATAAAACCTCAAAACTTCTAGTAAGGACTCTCCTATAAAAATGATTTCCTCTGTTACTCTCTGTACTTTCTGGCACTCTGTACTTACAAACTACTTCTGATAACACTTTTCACTGTGGCCTTTGCAGTAGAATTTGCCAATGGACATCAAGAAAACATGTCCATACAGACAAAATGCATACTCGTAAGATCCTGACTTGGGCATCTGGATATATCTTTTTGTAATCTCTGGAAGGGATGTTCAGCTTTTGGTAACACCTTTGGTAATAGGTAAAAAAAGAAGTGGTATGTTATAAAAACAAGTGTGGAGAACCCTGGCTCCATCCCATGATCATTTACTAAGATGGCCATAACTGCTTGTGACAGATGACACGGTCCATGTGTCAAGCTGGAGGGAAAAGAGTGGCTGGCAGACATAAATGATCACCTTTTCCAAAGTTTCATAAGAAGTTGCCCCCTGTGGACCACTTGTTCTTCTCGTTCTGGGGTCCTTAAAGTTGAATTATCAATCCCAGCTATACTGGGCCAGAACTAGGGTGGAATCTGTGAGTTGCACAGACCCATCAAGTGTCTTGGGCTGTAATGCAGCATCCTTAGTCACCTGGTCTGCTTCCATGTGTGAGTTTTAACGTTAATATGGCTACCTCAGCAAGAACCTGGAAGGCTGAAAACAGCCAATCAAATTAACTTGGCATGCTTGGTTGGTTTACCTGCCGAAGTAAAAACAAACTTCTGGCCCTTCAAATGGAACCAAAAGCTCTCAATATCTCGAAAATCTATATAAATATACACTCTTTTTATAGCTCACAGGCTTTGCTAAAACATGGAGCTCTGCTTCTTGAGCTGGGGAAAAAGGATCCAATGACTTTGAATACAGAGTATCCTTCTGGGTGATAAACTGCATACTCAAATCTACAAAAAATTTAAATATCTGGGTCTTCAGGGAGTGTGTCCTGCACTGGGCTTACAGCAGCTGATTCCTACACCATCAATTTAACACGTGTGTTTTTTCCTTTTTTTTGAATAAATGTACGTGTTTTTCATTGTTAGATTTCTACATAAACAAACGCATATTTTAAACCTTTCATTAGACAAACATTTAGTTAGCTTTATATTTGCTGCGCAGAATGTCAGACCATTAAAAATTAAATGTTTGACCAAAACAATATCTAACTTTGTCTAATAGCACCTTTGCATAAAAGCTACAGCTCTGATATATCGGGGTGAACCCTTCATTACTGTGTCCAGCTTGCATAAATATATTACAATGGCTTGTTTTCTATCATGCTGTTTGTGTAAGAACTCCAGTTTCATGTTTCAAAAGACAACTTTTTCCTGGCAATATTATAATAAATGATAACAATACCCTGCTGTCATGGAGAGATGCCCATAAATCCAAAATATTCTTCTGCTTATACCACTGTACTTACAAGGAAAAGGGGCACATCATTTCACAATCCACACATTCTGCTTTGGATAAAAATAAATAAATAAATAAAACAAAAGGACCAACAATCTGTATGGTGGACCAGAAAGCATCAAAAACTAAAAAACAACTGGCTGCAGGTGGCATCTATCCTTACAGGGTGTGTGGACTTGATGTGATGGGTCTGTTGTATTTAAATTTTATTTATTATTACTCTCACATCATGGACCGCACATCAAGTTATTATCAAAAACCTTAAAATTTCATTTTTGTAGAAAAACTTCTTATGTATCCCATCCATCTTGTCTTTGTTAAATATTATGGCAGCTGTATTCCAAATAACAACCTCATCTTAATCTAAACTAATCCCATTCATTAAAAATTTCCCCATTAACCTGGATTTCATTTCCAACCAAAGGTTGTCTAAACCAGTTTCAATATATCTATATTATTAATAAAATTGTTAAACTAATATTAGAATTAATACTCATTATTACTTAATTTTACATAATTTCCCTTTTTTAAATGCACTGTTTCCACTATCAAAGGATATTCAATTTGTGTAATACACGGTTAAATGTAACCTTCGTTTTACCATGTCTGGAAAACAGATTAAAAAAATAATTGTGATGACATTGTTTATCATTAGATTTGTTAACCCGGCACATTTTGTTATAAATGTTTTGTCTAAAAAACTGAAATTGCATGGTGTCCTTTAGGCTTATCACTGACCTCTCATCCCAGCCACATTCTTTCATGAGAGCACAAAGGAGGGGGTCACATCTGCGTACATGACACACACAAGGGATAGAACTAAGGGTCCCAGCATTCACACATACATGAATATCTCTCTTAAACCGCTTACATTTTTCCCATTTGTACACAACACATGCATATCATTCTCTCACTTTCTTTTAACTTTTTAATATTTCCCTGCCTTAAATTCTGCATTCTTTATTTTGTTCAGATATCCTTTATATCTAGGTTCTATGATCAGACCGGCAGCCAGACTGCTTATCCCATCTTCCCTCTCTGACAACATACAAAAGTATTCTGTTTTGACTCTCATTTCTCTGTTTCTTGACTTTGCTAGTTGTAGTGCCTGACCCCAAATTCATCCCACAACTGTGAATGCCACAATGAAAATGTCCCTTTCTGTCTAGTGTTAATGTCACCCTTGATCCATCCTGTTTACATAGATAGCTGTTTCTCTAGCTGTTTACTCTGCATGATTCTTAGTCCCTGTGGACCTTGGTGGTAACCCAGTTACCCATTGTGGATCCCTGTCCACTTTAACCATTAATCTAGGGGCTCAGTATAGGCGAAACCGCACCTCCGGTTAATATATAGCGCTCCTCTTGCGCTGGGCATTTTTGAGGGTCTCTTACCCTTCATTCCCTTACTTCATTTAATGTCCATAATGACTGGCCAGTGTTCTCTACTTGTGCCTATACCCTCTTGCCTCTAAACTACTTTATCTAGCAGATGTACTACATATACCTGTGAACAGCACTATTCTTCCCTTTCTTATCTATAACACTCCGATGGACAATAGACAGTGACAACATAACATATAACCACTAATCAATACAGTTTGATTAAGGGGAGTAAAATAGGTACCCTTTGTCCCGAAAATGCCTTACCGATCAAGGAAGTCTGATAACTCAAATGTAAGCAAAAGGCTTACCTTAGCCGGCTGATTATCAGAAATTCTCGGATTGTCTCAAGCTCCTCGTTTCGGATACTCAGGGTCACCTGGAAACACCTCCTCGGAAAAGCTCGCCACGCTGACTTGGTTAAATTGAAGATAGGCAACTCCTATCCTCATATTGATTAGTGGTTTCAAATTAATAATAACTAATGCAGTAGGGAACAGACACAAAAGATACGCTCCACATCTTTCCAAATAACTGTTCTGCTTTATTATGACGCAATTGAAGGTTTTTATACACATGATTAGATAGGTATCACATTAATATTACACTTGTACGTTTATGGAAACAAGGGGCATTACATAGGCAGACAGAATTTTAATCAGTACTCGAAAGAATGTAAACATGTAATGAAAACATTATTAGTTCCGTATGCACAGTGAGGACAGTGTGCAATACATACAAAATAGAATGCAATTTGTACAGAACTTACAAATTTCCATTACATAAATAATTTCTATATCTTGTAACAAAATCAACAAAGAATTGTATTTCTCTGTAGATGTATTAGGCCAATTCCTCCGGAAGCAAATTTATTCACTAAACATGTAGAGGAACCCAAATTGGATCTTCATCTTCAGAAGCTCCACCACATTGCGGGGTTCTTGCTTTGTAAAGTCTGTATATTAAAACTTTTTTTGCTTCTGTATGCAATTATGTTTTTAAATTATCCTTTGTATCAAAACTGTTTTTGTATAATAAAACTTAATTTTATCCCTGGGTACCGAGATAGTCCATTCCAATTTTTGTCTTGGGGCATTTATTGGAGTAGCTCCAGACAACCCCTTTCTATAGCATATCCAATAAAAAATCATAAAATCAAATTTTTTCATAAATTGAGGCCAAAATGTATTCCGCTACATGCCTTAGGGGAAAAATCCCAATAAGTGTATATTAATTGCTTTGTGTGAAAGTTATAGCATCTATAATCTACAATCTATAATATATATATATATATATATATATATATATATATATATATATATATGACACTTTGCTACAATGTAAAGTAGTGAGTGTACAGCTTGTTTAACAGTGTAAATTTGCTGCCCCCTCAAAATAACTCAACACACAGCCATTAATGTCTAAACCACTGCCAACAAAAGTGAGTGCACCCTTAAGTGAGCTAATTGGGCCCAATTAGCCACCCTTAAATGGCTAATTGGGCCCAATTAGCCATGTTCCACTCAGAACAGAAACGCCATGGTCAACCAAAGAAGTTGAGTGCACATGCTCAGCGTCATATCCAGAGGTTGTCTTTGGGAAATAGACGTATGAGAGCTGCCAGCATTGCTACAGAGGTTAAAGGGGTGGGGGGTCAGCCTGTCAGTGTTCAGACCATATTCCGCACAGTGCATCAAATTGGTCTGCATGGCTGTCATTCCAGAAGGAAGCCTCTTCTAAAGATGATGCACAAGAAAGCCTGAAAACAGTTTGCTGAAGACAAGCAGACTAAGGATATGAATTACTGGAACCATGTCCTGTGGTCTGATGAGACCAAGATAAACTTATTTGGTTCAGATGGTGTCAAGCGTGTGTGGCAGCAATGAGGTGACTAATACAAAGACAAGTGTGTCTTGCCTACAGTCAAGCATGGTGGTGGGAGTGTCATGGCTTGGGGCTCCATGAGTGCTGCTGGCACTGGGGAGCTACAGTTCCTTGAGGGAACCATGAATGCCAACATGTACTGTGACATACTAAAGCAGAGCATGATCCCCCTCCCTCCAGAGACTGGGCCAAAGGGCAGTATTCCAACATGATAACGACCCCAAACGCGCCTCTAAAATGACCACTGCCTTGCTAAAGAAGCTGAGGGTAAAGGTGAGGAACTGGCCAACCATGTCTCCAGACCTAAACCCAATGAGCATCTTTGGGACATCTTCAAATGGAAGGGGAAGGAGCGCAAAGTCTCTAACATCCACTGGCTCCAAAATGTCATCATGGAGGAGTGGAAGAGGACTCCAGTGGCAACCTGTGAAGCTCTGGTGAACTCCATGTCCAAGAGGGTTAAGACAGTGCTGGAAAATAATGGTGGCCACACAAAATATTGATACTTTGGACCCAATTTGGACATTTTAACTTAGGGGGGTGTACTCACTTTTGTTGCCATTGGTTTAGACATTAATAACTGTGTTTTGAGTTATTTTGAGGGGACAGCAAATTTACACTGTTATACAAGATGTACACTCACTACTTTACATTGTAGAAAAGTGTAATTTCTTCAGTGTTGTCACTTGAAAAGATATAATAAAATATTTACAAAAATGTGAGGGGTGTACTCACTTTTGTGAGATACTGTATACAGTCGTGCACAAAAGTTTGCATACCCAGGCTGAAATTGTGAAATTTTGGCATTAATATTGAAAATATGACTGATCATGCCAAAAAAACTGTCTTTTATTTAAGAATAGCAATCACATGAAGCCATTTATTATCACATAGTTTTTTGGATCATTTTTAAATCATAATGATAACAGAAATCACCCAAATGGCCCTGATCAAAAGTTTACATACCCTGGAATGTTTGGCCTTGGTACAGACACAGAAGCTGGCACACATAGGTTAAAATGACAATTAAAGGTTAATTTCCCACATTTGTGGCTTTTTAAATCACAATTATGCCCCGTACACATGGTCGGATTTTCCGATGGAAAATGTCCGATCGGATCGTGTTGTCGGAAATTCCGACCGTGTGTGGGCTCCATCGGACATTTTCCATTGGATTTTCCGACACACAAAGTTGGAGAGCAGGAGATAAAATTTTCCGACAACAAAATCCGTTGTCGGAAATTCCGATCGTGTGTACACAAATCCGACGGACAAAGTGCCACGCATGCTCAGAATAAATAAAGAGATGAAAGCTATTGGCCACTGCTCCGTTTATAGTCCCGACGTACGTGTTTTACGTCACTGCGTTTAGAACGATCGGATTTTCCGACAACTTTGTGTGACCGTGTGTATGCAAGACAAGTTTGAGCCAACATCCGTCGGTAAAAAATCCTAGGATTTTGTTGTCGGAATGTCCGAACAAAGTCCGACCGTGTGTACGGGGCATTAGTGTGTATAAATAGTCAATGAGTTTGTTAGCTCTTACATGGATGCACTAAGCAGGCTAGACACTAAGCCATGAGGAGGTAGAAAAGAACAGTCAAAAGACCTACGTAACAAAGTAATACAATTTTACAAAGATGGAAAAGGGTATAAAAAGATATCCAAAGCCTTGAATATGCCAGTCAGTACTGTTTAACCACTTATTAAGAAGTGGGAAATTACGGGCTCTTTTGATACCAAGCCAAGGTCAGGTAGACCAAGAAAGATTGCAGCCACAACTGGCGGAACAATTGCTCAGTAAACAAAGAAAAACCCACAGGTAACCGAATGAGAAACACAGGCTGCTCTTCAAAAAGATGGTGTGGTTGTTTTTAAGGAGCACAATTCAATGATACTTGAACAAAAAAGAGCTGCATGGTTTGAGCTGCCAGAAGGAAGCCTTTACTGGGCCAATGCCACAAAAAAGCCAATAAGGCATGTCAAGCTGTTCTTGGGCATATTGTAACCAGGCTTTTTTTGTGGAACTTGTACAGTAAAGGCTTCTTTCTGGCAACTTGACCATGCAGCTCTTTTTTGTTCAAGTATCATCGTTTTGTGCTCCTTAAAAACAACCACACCATTTTCTTCCAGAGCAGCCTGTATTTCTCCTGAGGTTACCTGTGGGTTTTTCTTTGTATCCCGAACAGTTCCTGTGGCAGTTGCAGCTGCTATCTTTCTTGATCTACCTGACCTTGGCTTGATATCAAGAGATCCCCAAATTGTCCACTTCTTATAAAGTGATTGAAAAGTACTGACTGGCATGTTCAAGGCTTTGGATATCTTTTTATATCCTTTTCAATCTTTGTAAAGTTTCATGACCTTGTTACGCAGGTCTTTTGACTGTTCTTTGCTACCTCCTCATGGCTCAGTGTCTAGCCTGCATCCATGTAAGAGCTAACAAACTCATTGACTATTTATACACAGACACTAATTGTGATTTAAAAAGCTACAAATGTGGGAATTTAACCTTTAATTGTCATTTTAACCTATGTGTGCCACCTTCTGTGTCTGTACCATAGCCAAACATTCCAGGGTATGTAAACTTTTGATCAGGGCCATTTGGATGATTTCTGTTATCATTATGATTTAAAAATGATCCAAAAAACTATAAAAAAAAAATGGCTTTATGTGATTGCTATCCTTAAATAAAGGACAGTTTTTTGGCATGATCAGCTGTGTAATATATATATATATTTTATATATATATTTACACTGCTATAGACGTTAAACTGTAATGGTGGTGATCAGAGACTTATAGAGGGACTGATAGTGGGATCACTAATATAGTGATCAGTGATAATACTGTACACTGACACTGTACTAATGCCACTGGCTGGGAAAGGGTTAACATCTATGGGCAATCAAGGGGTTGACTGTGTGCCAAGCTATGTGTAATGCGTGTAATATGTGCTGCTTTTACTTTACTATCTGGCTTGGTTTAAAAGCAGGTAGAAGAAACAGGCAGATCGCTGTTCCAATGCACGCAGAGTTCTGTGTATTTGTAAACACATAACTCTGACTGTACACAGCTGATCAGCTGATTTTTAGCTGATTTTTAGCCAAAACCATTGGCTTAAATCTACTGCCAAACTCATGCTGTATCCAATCATGCACACCCCCCAAACCCAAAAGAAAGAGGTGACGTACAGGTACGTGATTGTGCCTGTACCTTCCACCTGCTCACAGTATATATATACTGTGAGCAGCCGGCAGGTGGTTAATGGAAGCTAAAGATTACTAGACTTACTGACCCAACAAATGAAAATAAAGGAAAACTTGCAAAAAAACAAAAACAAAAAACAAATGCAGCCAGCACATTTAGGGATTGGAAAGCAGCAATATATTCAAATTTGGCTTTTGGGGTTTGGATACACTTTGACAGCATCACATAACAAAACACTGTAGTTATAAGAAATTTAAGCAACTTGAGGGCTCTGTGTTATTACTGTTATGGTTACCGACTGTTAGTGGCTGGAAGACAGCGTGCGTTATCACCATGAGCACAGGTAGTTAACAAGGAAGCATCTGTCAGACTGCCGGGGCTTTCTTACCTCTGACTTTTAAATTTCAAGGGTTATCCTGAGTCATTCCGAGATGACCAAGCAAAGTTATATAATGAGAGAATCATACATATTCAATTGATAAGCATGCATTAGAATAATTCAAGAATACATGTACAGATTCCTGCATATGCTCATACATTGATATGTGCATCTGAAAATAAACTTCAAAAGATGAAAGATTCTACTTTAATATTTTATATAAACTCATTAAATGCTTCATATTTGTTTGAAGCATGCTGCACATATATTGGTATGAAATGTTCTAAAATGTGTTGTTGAATATTCATTTTAGAATAAGTTGTTTTAGATAAATAACCTTTTAATATGTATAGATATTTATAGTGTATCAAGCTTCCAGACTTTGAGGGCACTTGAAGTACTTCGTGCTGTATTTATGTGAGTTGAGTATAAATGGGTACAAGGCATTTGTTTACATTGACAGCCTCTTAAAGTAAAATTTGACATTCACTAAAAATTATATAATATAAAGAACAGCTACATACCATTTTTTCCAATTAAAAGATCAAAGGTTATTATAAAAAATGACTTTTCTAGTTCATTCTGCAGTTGCGAGAGTTTGTAAAAGTACCAACATTTTCAAATGTTGCTTACTTGCAGTATGGCACCAGCAAAAAGTTGCTCGTGTACAAAACTCACCTGAAAATCTAATTTTGTATTTGTGAAACTGGTTTACTACTTTTTTAGAAGTTGGGAAAAAGTTTGTATGATTTTAGGCATTTCCTGTGATAGGAGTTTCATGTTTGGTCAATAAACGTATGTACTGGGAGCCTACTGCCAAATATGTGAGCTTCATCTGAACACTAGAAAACTGTATACAATAACGTAATTTTCCTTTCCTGGTGCCAATCCATGGTAGTATAATAGTAATAGAGCCCTATCCCCACTCACAGGATTAGTTAAAATCTATACGAGAGTGTGAGAGAGATCCAGTAGCATTCTGTGTAACTATACAGGCAGTCCCCTAGTTACAAACATCCGACTTACAAACGGAGGAAGACAACAGGAAGTGAAAATAAATATACCCCTAGGAAGGGAAATTTACTCCTGTAAGAGTTATTATGGGCAAAAGGTGTATCCACTGAAGCTTTATCACCAATCCTTGTTTCCACAACAACCCATAATTTTCAAATTCCAATTGTCATTGGGACTGAAAGTGAGATGAAATCTTCTGAACAAGGGCATAGACAGCGAAACAAACATTGCATGGGTGTTAACCCTTCCCTATGCTATCCAAATCTAAATTTGTTTCGATTTACAAACAGATTCAACTTAAGAACAAACCTACAGACCCTATCTTGTTTGTAACCCGGGGATCGCCTGTATCAAGACTGAGGGTGGGTCTGTATGCTGCCATGAAAAGGCACTAGGAACGCAAAATTACAGTAAGCTTTTGATACAATATTCTGGTGCTTGCATGTCAGCATGCTAGTGATAAATAACTAGCAGACAAGGAGGTAATGCTGATCGAGGTAAATGTTATTAGTATGATACATGAAAGCCTGTGCAGTTCTTTTGCTAAAGTTAACTAGGGTGAGGGCACAGAGTCTGTGATATAGTGCCCGAGGAAAGTGTGTTGCGATGAAAAAGGGTCACATGAGATGACTTCTGCCATAAGGTTCCACTGTGGAAAAACACTTCTCTTTGGAGGCCATAACTTTAGAACTATCCCCATGAACTTTTCCACCAAGTGGTTGTTTGCCCATCTCTTCTTTGTGAAAAATAAAAATGGCAAAAAATTGAACCTTCAGGGAACTAAAGCTGAAGCCCAAGTCTACACCCGTCTTCAGGAATGACAAAAGCTAGGAGACCCCTGGATTATGAGGGTAAAGCTCCTGGCCCGCTGCAAATGCTGTGATGCTGTCTCCATTGCCAGGGGCAGCCATGATCTGCGCCACCATTAGAGAAGGATTGCTGTCAATGACAAGAGCTTCGCAAAGGGAAGGGGTAGGTCATGCGACAAGTCTGAGGTTGTGTCAGAGCACCTTTGCCAGATGGTGAGGGTGACGAGATAGAAATTTGGGAATTTTGTAGTTTGTTGGTGAAGCAAACAAACCCATCTGGGGAAGGCCCCACCGCTGAGTGATATGCAAGGGGTCTGGTTCATTAATGTCAGATAAATTCCTGGGGAAGTAGCCCACTGCAGTCTTTTGAGACCCCAGGAGGTATGCTGTTTGCGAACCCTGACAGGGACATGATGGACTCAACTTCTTTGCGAAGAATAGGGTTGTAGGTTACCCCTTGCTTAAGAATGTATTAAATGCCTCCCACTCGTTGACTCTAAAGGTGCTGTATCAGGGTGGTAAATGCCATGAGGGCTGCCTGAATTTCCAGCAAATTGGAAACGATTCCATCCATTCAAATATACCATTTGCCTTGCACAAATGTGGTCGAAAGGAGCTTCCCACCCTGTTGCACTAGCATCAGTTGTTACAATGGTCCAGGGTAATGAACCTAATGACTGGGACTGTGTGAGAGACTCCTGCTGCACCAAAAGCTTCTGCTCATCTTGCTGTGTGGAGGTGCTGCTCCCTTCATTATGCAAGAAACCCACTCTGGAACCTATTCAGGTGCCAATGGGCCCATGGTACCATGGGTATAGAGGAGGTCATAGTTCCCAATAGACTTATCGGCTGGGAGGTTGAAATTACTAATAGCAGGTATTTTCTGAAAGGGGAGAGAGATGGAGTCGGTGTGGGTGGCAACTGTGCACCTAGGTAGATGATCTGTTGGGTGGGCTGTACCTGGCTCTTTTAATGTTTGCTATCAAGCCAAATATCTGAGGTAATGAGAATTTCCCAAAGGACTAATAAATGATCTCATCTCTAAACAAGCAGCAGAAAGTTTTCTAAATGTGATGAAACCAGAGTCCCTGTTCCATGAAAAGAGCTAGGGCAGCAATCAAGATCTTTGTAAAGGTCCAAGGGGAAGTGGCAACCCTGAAAAGCAGACATAGGAATTGGATATGCTCTTGGGCCACAGAGAACCTGAGAAACATCTAGAAACAGGAGAGAATGGGAATATCAAGGTAGGTATCATATACTGTAAGTGGACCAACAACATCCAATCCCCTAGTTGTACTGCCTGGCTCCATCTTGAATTTTTCCAGATGTAGCAATATGGACTACAAACATAAAGCACTGTACCTTCGGGCCTGTCCCTCTAGTGATGAATGTATCCAGTGACATCATATCTGTGTGCCAAATAAAAGGATTGTGGGACAAATAGATCCCCCGTCAGATAATTGCTGTGCATGGTGTGCCAGGACTACATATCCCAGGGAGCCTTGCTGCCCTCTGAAGATTGCTGGGAGTAGCTATAAAAGCAGCAGAAGCCCGCACGGAGGGTCTCTTCCTCCTGGGCTTGACACGAGGTGGACCCTTCTGTGCAACAGGGAGAGAGAGGTCATGGCCTACCATGCAGGGCCTTCCTTCCAACCTGTGGCCTGAGGGGCCTAGCTCTATTGTTCGCTGTCGGACATCCTTCTCAGCACCACTCAGGTCGCCTGCCTGTTGGGGTGAGTTGCAAGCTTTACGTCAAAAGATCGAGACAGCGGATACACTGCATGACTGTCGCTACACGGGTTCCTGTTCGGGAAGCATCATAGAGATCTGGTCGTTGGTAAGAGGGCATATAGCTCATCATTTATTCAGTCAAAACTACCCACATGTCTTGGCACATTTCAGCACAGATGTGTGCACAGCTTGTCAGTCT
This sequence comes from Aquarana catesbeiana, assembly GCF_042186555.1. Lineage (NCBI taxonomy): Eukaryota > Metazoa > Chordata > Amphibia > Anura > Ranidae > Aquarana > Aquarana catesbeiana. The sequence continues at coordinate 417,636,124 of NC_133325.1, read as the reverse complement.
GGCTTCAGCTGTGCCCATCTGGGGGGGATACCATTCAAAAAGATTTCTGGAATACTGAGGGAACTGAGAGGGTCTTAGGCTTCTGTGTGTTCAAGAATATGGCCTGCATGCTCTTCCAGACCCTCCTTAACTAGCTGTTAAGCTGATCTTCTGGCTGTAATACTGTATAAAGCAGACATGTGCAGGATGAAAAAATTCGTTTAGTTTAGTTTCGTTTCGATTCGTTATTTAACTAAATTCGTTTAGTTAAATTCGTTGCATTCATTACATTCGTTTTCGGAATTTGTTTCGTTTCGTATTCGAATTCGAAAAAATTCGACCGCATTCGAAAAAATTCGACCGTATTCGAAAAAAACTATCAAATTCGAAAAAATTCTAACACATTCGAAAAAAGCTGTCAAATTCGAAAAAATTCTACCACATTCGAAAAAACTATCAAATTCGAAAAAAACTATCAAATTCGAAAAAATTCTACCACATTCGAAAAAAACTGTCAAATTCGAAAAAATTCTACCACATTCGAAAAAACTGTCAAATTCGAAAAAATTCTACCACATTCATAAAAAACTATCAAATTCAAAAAAAATTTTACTACATTCGAAAAAAATATCAAATTCGAAAAAATTCTACCACATTCGAAAAAAAACTGTCAAATTCGAAAAATTTCTACCACATTCGAAAAAAACTATAAAATTCGAAAAAATTCTAACACATTTGAAAAAACTATCAAATTCGAAAAAATTCTACCACATTCGAAAAAAAACTGTCAAATTCGAAAAATTTCTACCACATTCGAAAAAAACTATAAAATTCGAAAAAATTCTAACACATTCGAAAAAACTATCAAATTCGAAAAAATTCTACCACATTCGAAAAAACTGTCAAATTCGAAAAAATTCTACCACATTCGAAAAAAACTGTCAAATTCGAAAAAATTCTACCACATTCGAAAAAAACTGTCAAATTCGAAAAAATTCTACCACATTCAAAAAAAACTATCAAATTCAAAAAAAATTTTACTACATTCGAAAAAATATCAAATTCGAAAAAATTCTACCACATTCAAAAAAAACTGTCAAATTTGAACAATTTCTACCACATTCGAAAAAAACTATAAAATTTGAAAAAATTCTACCGCATTTGAAAAAAACAATAACTGAATTTGAAAAAGTAAACTATATATATGGTTATATATATATATATATATATATATATATATATATATATATATATATATATATATATATATATATATATATATATTATATATATATATATATATAATATACACATACACACACACATATACATATATATATATATATATATATAAAACCATCTTCCGAAATTTGAATTTCTTATAAAATGAATTCGAATTTGAATAGGAAAGATAGAAAACAGAATAGAAGAAAATATAATATATATATTATATTTTCTTCTATTCTGTTTTCTATCTTTTCTATTCAAATTTGAATTAATTCTATACGAAATTCAAACTTCAGAAACCATGTACCGAAATTCGAATTTCGTATAGAATGAATTCGAATTGAAAAGACTATTACAGAATATATAATATATATATATATATATATATATATATATATATATATATATATATTATATATTCTGTAATAGTCTTTTCAATTCGAATTCATTCTATACGAAATTCGAATTTCGGTACATGGTTTCTGAAGTTTGAATTTCGTATAGAATGAATTTGAATTGAAAAGACTATTATAAAATATAAAATAATAGAAAAGAAAAGCATAAAAAAACAATAGAAGAGAATAATAAAAAAAAAAAAAATTTATATATATATATATATATATAAATAATAGAAAAGAAAAGCATAAAAAAACAATAGAAGAGAATAATAATAAAAAAAAATTATATATATATATATATATATATAATTTTTTTTTTTTATTATTCTCTTCTATTGTTTTTTTATGCTTTTCTTTTCTATTATTTTATATTTTATAATAGTCTTTTCAATTCAAATTCATTCTATACGAAATTCAAACTTCAGAAGCCATGTACCGAAATTCGAATTTCGTATAGAATGAATTTGAATTTGAATTGAAAAGACTATTATAAAATATAAAATAATAGAAAAGAAAAGCATAAAAAAACAATAGAAGGGAATAATTAAAAAAAAAAAAAATATATATATATATATATATATATATATATGTATATATATATATATTCTATTGCTTTATTATTTTATATTCTATCTTATTGTTTTTTTTTAGAAAAACGTTTTCTATTTTTTTCGAATTCGAGTATGTTTTCGAATTCGATTCGAATATGTTTTCGAATTCGATTCGAATATGTTTTCGAATATGTTTTCGAATTCGATTCGAATATGTTTTCGAATTCGATTCGAATATGTTTTCGAATTCGTTCGTTTTTTTTTCGGATTCGTTTAAATTCTTTACTTTTGTAATTCGGAAATTCGGATGCATCCGAATTTCCGAATAATGAAAAATTCGTCCGAATTTCGATTCGGAACGAAACGAAATGCACATGCCTAGTATAAAGCACCAACTCTAAAAAAGTACACAGCAGCTAGTCAGACTGCAGTTAGAATTCGGGATCTGCATATTGTGTTTTCCTATTAGCCAGTGAGGCCACTCAATACTTTTATTAGCCAATGGGAAGGTTAGTCATTGAGTTTACGCTAACACCGAACTCCAATAGGGAGCTATTTCCCCTAGTCCTCTGCCATGCCCATCCACTGATTTTATCTTTACATTTTCAGTATGCATGCTTTTTTTTCTAGGTATCTCTCAGCTGGTCAGAAGAGACGTCTCCCTGTGAGCACAGGCTAACATGATAATATGTGTACATTATAGCCTGAACTCACAAGAAGTGGGTTGATTCTACCAGAAGAGGATTTGTGGTGACATGTGAAGGAGGACACAGAGGGCATTGCTGGAGTGTGAGAAAGGTGAGTAGTGCTGCCAGATACTAACTGGAGTTGGGATTTAAGTACATGAAGCTTTATTTGCATAACTTTATTGCAAATAATACCTCTTTTATTTAAGCCAACTTGCATTTTTAGTTTATTGGTCCTTAAATAGCTGCAGATAAGATCACCCTGCAGTCTTTTTTTATAATTACTTATATCCTAGCACTGCTGACACATTTTATTCCAATCCTACTGGGAGTTAATTCTATTTATTAAGTACTCCTTCAGCAAACACTTATTTAAGATTCTACTATTTTTAACTGCTTTTGTTATGGCAAGAAACACAGTTCTTAAATCAGAGTTAACAGTATAAAAGTGTAGATTCTGTATTTCCTGTCTTCTAAACAGTAGTATGAATATTAAAATGGATCTAAACACACATTAGCATAATAGTAGGATTATTTAAAGTGAACCTGTCACTATAGGGTCAATACCAAACTAATGCCAGCTACTTAATTAAAATGCTATGTACTTACCTTTCTGACAGCTTATGTTTTCAAACTCTTTTCTGCTTCCCTGTCACTGCGCGTATTTGCCACTTCTGGCTGTGTGAATATCTCCTTCTGCCAAACACTGTGGTTCCTGTCAGTGGTATATGCGCCACTACTTGTGTACAAGGTGGAGGGAGGAGTGCAGTCTGCAGTAGGGGAAGCTTTTTTTTCACTTTATGTTACCCAGGTAATCCGGCCAGTAACACATTTTCTGGAGGAGCAACAAAGACACCTTTGGACAGGATCATTGCCATTTTACATGGAAGTTTATTTTAATTCAAATTGGTGTTTTATCTTGTCCACTGGAGTTTAGTGCACCTGCTTTGTGAGTACTGTAGTCCTTTTTCTTGTGGTTTTAGTAAAATACTGGGTGTTTATATACTACACAATGAGAGTTATTTTTATTCTTTCCAACTTGCTATATGGGCTGAATCATGAGCCTTAGGATGGATGGATAATCTGCCAGAAGCAGTTCAATCATTGCCCAGTGTTTGGGAAAGCTTTATAGACCTTACCTTAGTGTAGCTTAAGTTTGAATGGTAAGAAGCTGCAGTGATAGGTGGTGGGCACTGCGGTGGAGTACTATCATTTCCATGTTAAAAAAAAATACTTATGGATGATTTATACAGTCCCTGACAAAAGTTTTGTCGCTTCTCTATTTTGTAGAAACTCCTGCTATTAACCTGACTTTTAATTAATCAATTGGTGTTAGAAATAGCTCATATGAAAAGCTAAAGCCCTCCCAAATGATGTTTAATGCACTGAAATAAATTAGTTTCACTGAAAAAAAGATTTATCATTTAATCAAGACAGACAGGTCAAATTTTGGCAAGACAAAAGTTTTGTCGCCTATACAGAAATTGAACAACTTTACTGAAAATCCAAAAATATGTCAGCAAATTAAGTAGTGGTGCTGTGAGATCCAAATTTAATATCTTGTATGACTTCCATGAGCTTGAAGGACAGCATCCATGCGGTTTGGCAAGGATTAATACAATTTATTGATGAAGTCATCAGGAATAGCAAAGAAAACAGTCTTGCATGCCTCCCAGAATTCATCAATATTCTTTGGTTTCGTCTTCCATGCTTCATCTTTCATCCTACACCACATATGCTCAATGATGTTCATGTCTGGTGACTGGGCTGGCCAATCCTGGAGCATCTTGATCTTCTTTGCCTTAAGAACCTTGGCGTGGAGATGGAAGTATGCCTGCTGCAAAATTTGGCCTTTTTTATGGTTGGGAATATAAGAGGTAGCTAAGATTTCTTGGGATTTTAGACTATTGATGTTGTCTTCCACCCTGCAGATCCCTCGCACACCCCAATACTGGATGTAACCCCAGACCATGATTTTGCCTCCACCAAACTTCACTGTTTTCTGGGTAAATCTCAGCTCCATGCGGGTTCCAGTAGGTCTCCTGCAATATTTGCGGCGACTGTGGTGTAATTCAACAGAAGATTCATCTAAAAAATCCACCTTCTGCCACTTTTCCAGAGTCCATCCTTTTAGCAGGCTGTGGCCCTTGGCAAATGCCACACGGTTTTTCAATTGTCTTTTGTTTAGTGCTGGCTTATGGGCACTGATTCGACCATGGAGGCCATTTTGAGACAGAATCCGACAAACTGTTCTGGTTGACACAGGGACTTCAGGTGACCAGGTCTTGTGGAGCTCTGCTGCAGTGGAAAATGGGCTGGCCTTGGATTTTAGAGCCAACAAACGGTTCCTCTCGAGCAGTTGTCTTGCGGGGTCGGCCTGACCTGGCCTTGTCCAAAACGTCTCCAGTCTCTTCAAATCTTTTTTTTATCCTCTGAACTTGACGCTGAGACACATTGAAGGTGTCTGCCACATCAGCAGTGGATCTGGTCTTCAGCCTCTTGATAATCAACACTTTAGTCTCCGGGTGAATCTTAGGCATGTTTGCAGAGGTCTAGTTGCAGTTGAGAAGGTCCAGTGTACTGGTGTTCTTTTTATACACACCTGAGACCTAATTGACCCATTATTAGTCACAGGTGAAGCTCATATAACAAGGCGACAACACTTATGTGTTGGCAAAAATTGACTCAATGGGCTTTACCAAGCTGTGAATATTAGAATACTTTTTGTCAGTTTCGTTTTGCACTGAAACATTATTACAAAAGCTGTTGGGATTAAAATGACCCATTTCTTGTAACAAAATCTTGATTAGAAATATATTTTAGCGGCACTTCAGGTCAATTTGTACACAAGCGACAAGACTTTTGTCAGGGACTGTATGATAATCATGGAATGAACACTGTAAAGCACTTTTGCTTCATAACATGAAAATGTCCAACACCCCCAGGGCCTAACTGTTTTTTTGAGATGCTACTACAAAAAATATTTGGACCTACTGTATGAGCCCCTCTGTATCTGAAGCTTTTTCAACAACATTAGTAATGACCAAAATCTGCCCCCAAGAAAACATGGCCTGCTTCCCAAACCAGGAAAAGTCTTAGGGGATTTCACAAACAATTCTGATCTTGGCAGTCAGCATTAACTCCTTTTTACCCCCATACATTCATCAAGAACAAGCGGCTTCATCCCCAATCACCAAGCTTCAGATTAATCCAGACAGGTCCTTAGTCTTATCTCAGCAGTTTAATCTAACAGGGACAAGAGGGTGATAGAGTATGCTGCTCTCACCCCACAAGGCATTCAACCCAATAACATAGGACTATCTCCTATTTGGCCCAAAGTTCTTAACAATTCTTAGGGGTCTATACCAATCTCCCTCAGTGAAACAATATTATATAGATTTACTCTATTCAAGCACACGCATCAGGGCTGTATACCTTTCCCAGTTTTATTCATCTTGACCTTGGAAGACTTGTTCTTTATGATTTGAGAAAAAACATCCATAAAAGACATCCCTTACAGAAGATGGAGCATAAATGTGCATTTTTCAGGGACAACATTCTCATAATTATTAAATTCTTGATAACCAGCATTCCACACCTACTTTTATGTGGTACAATTGTCCTAACTTATAATTTTTATTCCCGTGATTCATTCCCTACATGCATCGATTGAGTATTTAATGTGGCTTTCATTCCATGTCTTCCTAACTTTCTCTACTCTTCAAAATTCTCTCTTAACACATCCAAGTTTACATTTAATTCTGAGGCTCATCCATGGAGAGGTAATGGCAACTTGGCTTTTCTATCCCTCTGGTATCAGCCAACCTCATCCATTAAACATAGCCATGGAGACACACGGAATAATGGGGACCTTGGATTGTCGGCTTCTTGAGGGTAGGGACTGATGTGAGTGTGCAATGTATGTGTGGAGCAATGCGTAAAAATTGACGCTGCTATATGGGTACATTAAATAATAATAATAGATGAGCATCTTAATGAGACACAATGTATAGGGATTGGGACAATTGTAGACACGCATCCACACTCACTCAGGTTGAACTGGATGGACTAGTGTCTTTATTCAACCTTACTATGTAACTATGTAATAAGTCATACACTTTTAATAAAAATCAACTAACCACACATTCTCCACCTCTAAAGATAATAACAGAGAATGCAGTCACTTTGTTATCTAACATATACAATGTTATCTTAATTTTATACTTGGCAAATTAAATAAAAATGATTGAAACAGAAGCAATGAAATCTGGGTCCCAGAATATTAAAGCTGCAGGTGCTTTGATTTCAAGTGATAAACACCACCAACAGATTTATATGTTTTATAAGACAGAAGATATGTAAGATATAAATAGGAGTCTGTAAAAAAAAATGTTTGTATTTATAGTAGTAGTATATAACTATATCTAGCTAAACAGGGAGACATGTATGCCATAGATAATACAAGAGTGCTGTTTCTTGGCAGCCCTATAGGCAAATGAGCATTCTATTATAGACAAGTCTAGCTGCTGGGACTGCTCTAATAGATTTTAATATTATTATATGCATACAGTAAGCGGTGCTGTGTGCTGGCAGCAGTATGAGACACTTCCTCTGATCCTCTCTCCACCATCCAGGAGAAGGCATTTATTTTTATCAGTAGACTTAAGGCATCCTCTGATTGGCTGAGCTGGAGAGGTGGGCAGATGGCGTCAAGATCACCACCTTGACCAATCATAGGAAGCCTTGTATTCTTTGGTAAAATCTAAAATCTCTTAAATATGGGGGATGCACTAAGACTGACTTGATCTATGCCCTGCAGCAGACAGGATGTGTCTCAAACTGCTGCTGAGTTTTTGATCTGCTTTGACCTGGTCAATGTAGACCTTTATTCATCTGTTTCTTTAGCAAAACTGGAAATTCATTATAACAACACTACAAGACAGCAAGCATAAGGCCTCTATCACACGGGGCATTCTACAGTGAATGCCCATGTGAGAGCCGTGTTTACCCACAAGGGGATGTTCAGGTGTTCTGTGCATCCCATGCAGGTAGTCCCATTCATGCCAGTTTGGACACACCAGCTGCAAGAACATAGCCACTCTTCCCAATTTGACATCTGCACCCACATAGATGTAAAATCAGAAGCAGTGTCTGTGTCTTTACAGCCACTGGGGGTTATTTATGAAAGGCAAATCCACTTTGCACTACTAGTGCAAACTACAAGTGCAAAGTGCACTTAAAATTGCACTGGAAGTGCACTAGGAAGTGCAGTTGCTGTAGATCCGAGGGGGACATGCAAGGAAAATAAAAACAGCATTTTAGCTTGCACATGATTGGATGATAAAATCAGCAGAGCTTCCCCTCATTTCAGATCTACCTCTCAGATTTACAGCCACTGCACGTCCAAGTGCACTTTCAGTGCAATTTCAAGTGCACTTTGCACTTGTAGTTTGCACTTGTAGTGCAAAGTGGATTTGCCTTATGTAAATAACCTCCACTGTGTCCCAATAGGGCTGCCTGCACGGGGATGCATGGAACACCTGTACATCCCCCTGTGGGTAAATACAGCCCTCGCACAGGCATACGCTGTAGTACATCACGTGTGAAACACTCCTAAATTGGAATGTTTGTAAGAAGGTCTATAACTGGCTTCATGCTTTTTTTTATACCTTTTGAAATGCTGATTTCTTCCCTCTCCATTGTAGATATGTGCATCTAGCTGCATGTGGAAGGTCAGTAAAACCCAAGGCCTCTGTATAGCATTAGGACTTGTAACAATGAAGCAGGATTCTCAATATATCCCCTAGCCTCTAATTACCTAGGAATTTTCCATGCCTGGTGGAAGCTTTACCTAGAACACAGAAATAGCATTTGGGTGGTATACCTGTGCGTGTGTGTGTGTGTATCTATATATATATTCATAATTAGTCTCCTTTCTGCTGAGTGTAAAAATCACGGATGTCCCACAGGATCTGGCTGCCAAGCCTAAATTCAGCTCCCATAGTTTTTGTGCACATTTCACCTGTCATAGAGGAGCAGCCAGCACTAAGTATTTCAGAGGCAAAATCCTGTCAGGAATCCAGATAACTAGTTAGGGTAGACAGGTGATTCCTTTTCTGACAGTTTCTTAAAAATAAATACCTGATGTAATATTAACAACTAGAATGACAAATTATATCTAATGTAGACCTAATGTACAAATTATGAACAAATATTGAGGTCTAAAAGCTATATATAAAAATGTACAATTTTATATGGGTTCATATCTATATCCGTGTCTGTAATATGAAATATTTAAGCTTATTTAAAGTGAAGCTGGCATCAGATATATGTTTCATGTTAAGTGCATGCATTCTAAGCAATGTTTAAGTATAACACTTTCAGTTATTTACAGTGGCGTCTCCAGCTTCCATATTTAGGGGGGGCACATGGGGGGACAGGGACAAAAGTAGGGGGGCCAACTATAAAAATTATACACACACACACACACACACATGTATGTATGAAAAAGTATTCACACCCCTTGGAATTTCCCACATTTTGTCATGTTACAACCAAAAACGTAAATGTATTTTATTGGGATTTTATGTGATAGACCAAAACAAAGTGGCACATAATTGTGAAGGAAAATGATAAATGGTTTTCAAAATTGGCACCCAGGGCGGATCCTATATCTGGCACCCCCCCAGGCGGACAGGCAGCGCACCGCATGTTGACGTCAAGTGGTGTAGGGTAAGTATACTGGCAGATGATATAGTGTCAGGTTAGGTGATATAGTGCCAGGTTAGGTGATATAGTGCCGGGTTAGGGTGATATAGCGCCAGGTCAGGGTGATATAGCGCCAGGTTAGGGTGATATAGAGCCAGGTTAGGGTGATATAGAGCCAGGTTAGGTGATATACAGTAGTGGCAGGTTAGGTTATATTGCCAAGTTAGGTGATATACAGTAGTGCCAGGTTAGGTGGTAGTGCCAGGTTAGATGATAGTGCCAGGTTAGGTGGTAGTGGCAGGCTAGGTGGTAGTGGCAGGCTAGGAAGTAGTGCCAGGTTAGGTGATAGTGCCAGGTTAGGTGGTAGTGGCAGGCTAGGTGGTAGTGTCAGTGGCAGGCTAGGAGGTAGTGACAGGCTAGGTGGTAGTGCCAGGTTAGGTGGTAGAGGCAGGCTAGGAGGTAGTGGCAGGTTAGGTGGTAGTGCCAGGTTAGGTGATAGTGCCAGGTTAGGTAGTCATGCTAGGTTAGGTGGTAGTGGCAGGATAGGTGGTAGTGCCACTTTAAGTGGGTGGTATAGTGCTAGGTTAGGTGATAGTGGCAGGTTAGGTGGTAGTGCCAGGTTAGGGTGGTATACTGCTTAGGTTAGGGTGGTATAGAGCTAGGTTAGGTGGTAGTGCCAGGTTAGGGTGGTATAGTGCCAGGTTATGGTGGTATAGTGCCAGGTTAGGTGGTAGTGGCAGGCTAGGTGATAGTGCCAGGTTAGGGTGGTAGTGCCAGGTTAGGGTGGTAGTGCCAGATTAGGGTGGTATAGTGCCAGGTTAGGTGGTAGTGCCAGGTTAGGTGGCAGTGCCAGGTTAGGGTAGTAGTGCCAGGTTAGGTGGTAGTGTCAGTGGCAGGCTAGGAGGTAGTGGCAGGCTAGGATATAGTGCCAGGTTAGGTAGTAGTGGCAGGCTAGGTGGTAGTGGCGTTTTAGTTGGTAATGCCAGGTTAGGTGGTAGTGCTAGGTTAGGTGGTAGTGGCAGGCTAGGTGGTAGTGCCAGGTTATTTGGTAGTGCCAGGTTAGGGTGGTATAGTGCCAGGTTAGGTGGTAGTGGCAGGTTAGGTGGTAGTGCCAGGCAAGGTGGTAGTGCCAGGTTAGGGTGGTATAGTGCCAGGTTAGGTGGTATAGTGCCAGGTTAGATGGTAGTGTCAGGCTAGGTGGTAGTGGCAGGTTAGGGTGGTATAGTGGCGGGCTAGGGTGGTAGTGCCAGATTAGGGTGGTATAGTGCCAGGTTAGGGTGGTATAGTGCCAGGTTAGGTGGTAGTGCCAGGTTAGGGTGGTATAGTGCCAGGTTAGGTGGTAGTGCCAGGTTGGGTGGTAGTGCCAGGTTAAGGTGGTAGTGCCAGGTTAGGTGGTAGTGTCATTGGCAGGCTAGGAGGTAGTGGCAGGCTAGGTGGTAGTGCCAGGTTAGGTGGTAGTGCCAGGTTAGGTGGTATTGGCAGGCTAAAGTGGTAGTGTCAGTGGCAGGCTAGGAGATAGTGCCAGGTTATTTAGTAGTGGCAGGCTAGGTGGCAGTGGCGGGTTAGGTGATAGTGCCAGGTTAGGTGGTAGTGCTAGGTTAGGTAGTAGTGGCAGGTGGTAGTGGCAGGTTAGGTGGTAGTGCCAGACTAGGTGGTAGTGCCAGGTTAGGGTGGTATAGTGCCAGGTTAGGTGGCATAGTGCCAGGTTAGGTGGTAGTGGCAGGTTAGGGTGGTATAGTACCAGGTTAGGGTGGTATAGTGCCAGGTTAGGTGGTAGTGGCAGGCTAGGTGGTAGTGACAGGTTAGGGTGGTATAGTGCTAGGTCTGGCACCTCCCCAGGTGGATAGGCAGCGCATCGCACGTTGACATCAAGTGATGTAGGGTAAGTATACTGGCAGATGATATAGTGCCAGGTTAGGTGATATAGTGCCAGGTTAGGTGATATAGTGCCAGGTTAGGGCGATATAGTGCCAAATTAGTGTAGCACTTACCCCCAAAGGAGCTGCTGGTTTAAATTGGGCCTGTACTCTGCTGTTATAGCCCCAATACTTGGCTCAATCCCCTTGAAACAGCTGTGGGGTAGTGTTGGTGTGAAGCCAGCAACAAAGGATAACCACACAATGTACAATATTACAATAGTGTACCTTTACCTTTTATATCCATTGTTCCACCTGCAGGGAAAAGGGACAACGCTTCACACCAATTGTAATTAACCAGAATGTATTCTTTACTGGAACTGATATAAAACAATAATTACAATGCTGTACCATCACACAAACGTAATGCAGCAGCACAGTGAGTATTCACAACAACTTTAACACATAAGGAACTCCTGGATGAGCCATACAGGCGCGCCTCCAAGTGGGACCAATGCTCAGAATGACAATGTCTTGACCATGAGCACCTTCCCACTTCCAGCATGCTCTAATAAACACTATAAAGCAAAGGTATCTACCCAGCCCAACACAATTGGTAAAGAGCTCCCCCTGCTTTATAATACAGTCCTTCCTTAGTGTGATGGAATGCAAGGCCTTGCAATAATAGAGGTAGTCCTTTTTCTTCTGTCTTCTGCTAGCTACTGTATTGGAGTACTTATAATCCGCAGAATTTCCAAACAAATAAAGCAGTGTAGAATAATATACAGCAGTAACTTCAATCATGTAAAGTATTTGTGAACTCCTTCCCTGGGAATGAACTTCCAGCGGCAGTCACTTAGTAATGAAATCAGGCTTGAGGCCTGTGTAAGTGTAACTCTATTTAACTGAACTGTTCCATGGGACTGCCAGTCCCAGCAACACTTTGCAATTAGTCTAATGCCACGTACACATGAGCGGACTTTTCGACCGGACTGGTCCGACGGACTATCTGACGGACTTTCGACAGACTTTCAATGGACTTTCCGAATGAACGGACTTGCCTACACACGATCACAACAAAGTCCGACGGATGAGGAAGTTGATAGCCAGTAGCCAATAGCTGCCCTAGCGTCGGTTTTCGTCCGTCGGACTAGCATACAGACGAGCGGACTTTTCGATAGGAACTGGGTCGGGCGGAGTTCTGACATAAAGATTTGAAACATGTTCAAAATCTAAAGTCCGTCAGATTTTGGACCGAAAAAGTCAGCTGCAGGGCCGATGAAGCTCACACACGGTCAAATTGTCTGCCGGTCAAAAAGTCCGCTCATGTGCACACAGCATAAGTGTGTAAAATGCAGTACAAACTTCTGGGCATTAGCCCTCTCACCACAGTAGGTCCATACAGATGGATGCCTCCGCTCCACAAGATCTCAGTTTGTTTGCTGCTGCCACGCCGTCACGCTGTTCCGTTCACAAGATGACCGGGAGTCCTCAGTTACCTCTGTCAAGGGTCTCTGGATCCTTCCCGATCAGACCACACTGCTGCTCCAGCTTGCTGTGGTGTGAACTTCTCCTCAGGCTTCAAGTTCGCTCCGCACAATGTAGGCTGCGGCTCTGTGGGACACACACACCCACAGGGCCCTGCTGGAAGGCCATGCGTCCCAGGAACAAGAGAGAGAAAATGGCCACAGTGGGCCTTTTATTGCCTACCCAGCATGCAGTGCAGTCACCCAGTGTTCATGGGTAGGTAGGTGAGCATTCTGGGTAAGTGAGTTCTTTCACAAGGTAAACATTAAGTCACTTCCTGCTTAGCTTGTGTGTGAAAAATAAAGAAGTGTTTTCACATTTTTACCACTGGAGGGAGCCAAATACCAGTATATAACATTGTCTATCGCTTTTGCATTTTATGGCATTAGAAAGCAAAAATGTCAGCGCTACATTAGGGTGATATAGTGCCAGGTTAGGGTGATATAGAGCCAGGTTAGGGTGATATAGAGCCAGGTTAGGTGATATAGAGCCAGGTTAGGTGGTAGTGGCAGGCTAGGTGGTAGTGGCAGGCTAGGAAGTAGTGGCAGACTAAGTGGTAGTGCCACGTTACGTGGTAGTGGCAGGCTAGGTGGTAGCGTCAGTGGCAGGCTAGGAGGTAGTGGCAGGCTAGGTGGTAGTGCCAGGTTAGGTGGTAGTGGCAGGCTAGGAGGTAGTGGCAGGTTAGGTGGTAGTGCAAGGTTAGGTGATAGTGCCAGGTTAGGTAGTAGTGCTAGGTTAGGTGGTAGTGGCAGGCTAGGTGGTAGTGCCAGGTTAAGTGGGTGGTATAAGGCCAGGTAAGGTGGTAGTGGCAGGTTAGGTGGTAGTGCCAGGTTAGGGTGGTATACTGCTTAGGTTAGGGTGGTATAGTGCAAGGTTAGGTGGTAGTGCCAGGCTAGGTGGTAGTGCCAGGTTAGGGTGGTATAGTGCTAGGTTAGGTGGTAGTGCTAGGTTAGGGTGGTATAGTGCTAGGTTAGGTGGTAGTGGCAGGCTAGGAGGTAGTGCCACGTTAGGTTGCTAGTGCCAGGTTAGGGTGGTATAGTGCCAGGTTAGGTGGTAGTGCCAGGTTAGGTGATAGTGCCAGGTTAGGTGGTAGTGTCAGTGGCAGGCTAGGAGGTAGTGGCAGGCTAGGTGGTAGTGCCAGTTTAGGTGGTAGTGCCAGGTTAGGTGGTAGTGGCAAGCTAGGTGGTAGTGTCAGTGGCAGGTTAGGAGGTAGTGCCAGGTTAGGTGGTAGTGCTAGGTTAGGTGGTAGTGGCAGGCTAGGTGGCAGTGCCAGGTTATTTGGTAGTGCCAGGTTAGGGTGGTATAGTGCCAGGTTAGGTGGTAGTGGCAGGTTAGGTGGTAGTGCCAGGCAAGGTGGTAGTGCCAGGTTAGGGTGGTATAGTGCCAGGTTAGATGGTAGTGTCAGGCTAGGTGGTAGTGGCAGGTTAGGGTGGTATAGTGGCGAGCTAGGGTGGTAGTGCCAGATTAGGGTGGTATAGTGCCAGGTTAGGGTGGTATAGTGCCAGGTTAGGTGGTAGTGCCAGGTTAGGGTGGTATAGTGCCAGGTTAGGTGGTAGTGCCAGGTTGGGTGGTAGTGCCAGGTTAAGGTGGTAGTGCCAGGTTAGGTGGTAGTGTCATTGGCAGGCTAGGAGGTAGTGGCAGGCTAGGTGGTAGTGCCAGGTTAGGTGGTAGTGCCAGGTTAGGTGGTATTGGCAGGCTAAAGTGGTAGTGTCAGTGGCAGGCTAGGAGATAGTGCCAGGTTATTTAGTAGTGGCAGGCTAGGTGGCAGTGGCGGGTTAGGTGATAGTGCCAGGTTAGGTGGTAGTGCTAGGTTAGGTAGTAGTGGCAGGATAGGTGGTAGTGCCAGGTTATTTGGTAGTGCCAGGTTAAGTGGGTGGTATAGTGGCAGGTAAGGTGGTAGTGGCAGGTTAGGTGGTAGTGCCAGGCTAGGTGGTAGTGCCAGGTTAGGGTGGTATACTGCTTAGGTTAGGGTGGTATAGTGCCAGGTTAGGTGGTAGTGCCAGGCTAGGTTAGGTAGTGCCAGGTTAGGGTGGTATAGTGTCAGGTTAGGGTGGTAGTGGCAGGTTAGGGTGGTATAGTGCCAGGTTAGGGTGGCATAGTGCCAGGTTAGGTGGTAGTGGCAGGCTAGGTGGTAGTGCCAGGTTAGGGTGGTAGTGCCAGTTTAGGGTGGTAGTGCCAGGTTATGGTGGTATAGTGCCAGGTTAGGTGGTAGTGCCAGGTTAGGTGGTAGTACCAGGTTAGGGTGGTAGTGCCAGGTTAGGTGGTAGTGTCAGTGGCAGGCTAGGAGGTAGTGGCAGGCTAGGTGGTAGTGCCAGTTTAGGTGGTAGTGCCAGGTTAGGTGGTAGTGGCAAGCTAGGTGGTAGTGTCAGTGGCAGGCTAGGAGGTAGTGGCAGACCAGGTAATAGTGCCAGGTTAGGTGGTAGCGGCAGGCTAGGTGGTAGTGGCAGGTTAGGTGGTAGTGCCAGGTTAGGTGGTAGTGCTAGGTTAGGTGGTAGTGCCAGGTTATTTGGTAGTGCCAGGTTAGGGTGGTATAGTGGCAGGTTAGGTGGTAGTGGCAGGTTAGGTGGTAGTGCCAGGTTAGGGTGGTATAGTGCCAGGTTAGGTGGTAGTGCCAGGCTAGGTGGTAGTGGCAGGTTAGGGTGGTATAGTGGCGGGCTAGGGTGGTAGTGCCAGATTAGGGTGGTATAGTGCCAGGTTAGGGTGGTATAGTGCCACGTTAGGTGGTAGTGGCAGGCTAGGTGGTAGTGCCAGGTTAGGTGGTAGTGCCAAGTTAGGGTGGTAGTGCCAGGTTAGGGTGGTATAGAGCCAGGTTAGGTGATAGTGCCAGAATAGGTGGTAGTGTCAGTTTAGGGTGGTAGTGCCAGGTTAGGTTGTAGTGTCAGTGGCAGGCTAGGAGGTAGTGGCAGGCTAGGTGGTAGTGCCAGGTTAGGTGGTAGTGGCAGACTAGGTGGTAGTGTCAGGGGCAGGCTAGGAGATAGTGCCTGATTAGGTGGTAGTGGCAGGCTAGGTGGTAGTGGCGGGTTAGGTGGTAGTGCCAGGTTAGGTGATAGTGCCAGGTTAGGTGGTAGTGCTAGGTTAGGTGGTAGTGGCAGGCTAGGTGGTATTGGCAGGTTATTTGGTAGTGGCAGGTTAGGTGGTAGTGCCAGGCTAGGTGGTAGAGCCAGGTTAGGGTGGTATAGAGCCAGGTTAGGTGGTTGGTAGTAACAGGCTAGCTGGTAGTGGCAGGTTAGGGTGGTATAGTGGCAGGTTAGGTGGTAGAGCCAGGTTAGGGTGGTATAGAGCCAGGTTAGGTGGTATAGTGCCAGGTTAGGTGGTAGTGACAGGCTAGCTGGTAGTGGCAGGTTAGGGTGGTATAGTGGCAGGTTAGGTGGTAGTGACAAGTTAGGGTGGTATAGTGCCAGATTAGGGTGGTATAGTGCCAGGCTAGGTGGTAGTGGCAGGCTAGGTGGTAGTGCCAGGTTAGGTGGTAGTGCCAGGTTAGGGTGATAGTGCCAGGTTAGGGTGATAGTGCCAGGTTAGGGTGTTATAGTGACAGGTCAGGTGGTAGTGTCAGGTTAGGGTGGTAGTGCCAGGTTAAGTAATAGTGCCAGAGTAAATACACAACAACATGAATAGATAAGAGAATGCTAGTCCTATTCCCCTCTTCCTCCATCACCTGCACTAAAATTATGAATCTATGACTGTCCCTGCTGCTGCAGAACCTCCTTCTCCCCCTCTCAGAAGTAAACATAAAGAAAAAAAAAACTCATATGGGAGCTAGCAAGCGGAGGACTGATGCTGGCTTCTTCCTTGAACTGAAGTCAAATTGTGGCAGACAGGAGGGGAAGAGGGAGGGGCTGCAGCATGGACAAAACATTATTGGCTAACACTGAGATGAGATGCAAATATTCCCCTCCCTTGGATGGTTGGGAGTCAGGACACTGCCATCATGCAGCCCTGCATCTTACTACTGTGTACACTTCTCCACACATTACAGGTTGGAGATGTTGTTTTGCACACACAGGGGCGGGCTTAGAGGTGGAAGCGCTGCTGCTGGAGCTGGCTCTGCCTTCTATCATTATGACAAGTAGGAGAACCGGACTGCAAACTTTAAACAACAGGAAAGG
This sequence comes from Aquarana catesbeiana, assembly GCF_042186555.1. Classification (NCBI taxonomy): domain Eukaryota; kingdom Metazoa; phylum Chordata; class Amphibia; order Anura; family Ranidae; genus Aquarana; species Aquarana catesbeiana. Next base: position 417,619,086 of record NC_133325.1, on the reverse strand, counting down.
GAGCACAGCAAATACAGAGCGATACCCTCTGTGTCTCTCCCTCCAGCAGCTGAGAGCCTACAAAGAATCACTCTGTAATTGCCGTGCTGATCGTTTTAATTGGTGGGGCACATTGGGAGGCACAGTATGATGTTCAGGGGGTCAGGGCCCCCTGTGGCCCCGCCTTAGTGATGCAACTGGTTATTTATCTCCTCTCTGAGAGATTCCAGTACTGCTGCTGACAATGCCTTTATCGGCTTTTCTGATCAGGGTAGAACCTAGGGTGCACGGTAATTTATATATATTTTTTAAGTATACTCTATAGGATTGTAACAGACCTGGTACACCTTTGAGCATGCCAAAAAGAATACTAATGTGGCACACATAGTGTCCTCACCCCCTGTCAGGCCCTATTCCGAGCCACATTACTGTCTAAATAATGTGTCCAGGTTTCAAGTGGACTGAAACCTGGACACACAAATCAAAACCCAGACTGTCCAGGTGAATTCCAGACAGGTGACAACTCTAATGGAGCCATCTTTGTCCAGAAATCATTTAGTGTCAGCATCTAATTCCTGAACTAGGATGCTTGATCAGAAAGGACACATGGAAATCTTGGTGCTTGTGCAGTACTTGGTTGTATTCATAGATCAGCCACCTGCTGAAGCTTCTCACCTTGTGGCCTGCTTTCAGGAGACTGCTGGCATCATCACAGGCTGGGCAAAGTCCCTTGACTGAAGCTCAATGACTACTTTTTGTAAAAATAAAAAAAAATGATATTGTTCATTGTATATTATAACATGCCAGGAATTCATTCAGGCAGACTTGTAGAATAATTGGACGACAATAAAAAAGTGCTAAGCTATTACAAAAAATGTAATAACTTGAAACAATCAGACTACAATGTAGTTATATCAAAGAAATATAACTTCATTTTTGCCATAGGTTACTACATTTTGCTCTTTGCCCTACTGAAAAAGTACATTTTTATAAACATTTACTTTTAATTTTTCTTACTACTGCGACTGATAGAAAACAATGATATACTAGTGTTAATGTTTAGTGTTAATGTATAGAGGGTGGGAATTCCCTGAGATTCGGCCAGACAAACACCCTATGGGCTATTAACTTTTCACTCCCTGCCCTGCAAAAATCACCCTTTGAACCTATTAGGAATATTCCCCTAGAGGATCTCTCCTACAATGTAGCTTTTTTGGTCACTACCACTTCAGGCGTGTTTCTGAACTGGAGGCCTTTTCCTTTGGAGAGCCTTTCCTCATACTTCACAAGGAAACGGTTGTATTATGCCCAAGGCTATCCTTTCTCCCGAAGGTGGTTTCAGTGTTCCACCCCAATGGGCACATTCAGTGCTGGGACAAGGTCATCCGGAGCCCAGGGCGAGGATGGCAAACTGCGCCCCCCCCCCATAAAGAAAGAGTCAGTGTCATTTCAAAACAGGAAAATATTACTTAAAACAATACAAATTAAATTAGGTTTAATTCGATAGAATCAGAGTTCACTCACACATTTTAAATATATGTATTTTATTAGAGGTACTTAAAGTGCTTTGAAAAAACACAGCTTAGCTTCCCCGCTGACAGGACAGAGCTCTGCCTTGTTTACATAGGCACAGGTCTGTCCTGTGTGTCTTTCCAAAGATCCAAAGATCGGTGGGTGCCGGTGGTCATCCATTGGTGAGCACCCACACAGCACAGCCGGGTCACCGGTGGCGCACGCATGTGCCCCTTACCTGGGAGTGCTGGATTATGTACCTGGTACATGATCCAGTGCAGCAGAGTCACCATATATGTGATACAGTCTGCAAGCTAATAATAATGACCACCAGCATCAGTCCCAGTTTCTGGAATTACATCGCCCAGCATCGGTGCCAGTTTAGAAAATGACAACTCTCAGTACCAGCAGGTCCTGGCCATGAATCATTGGCTGAGACCTGCTAACAGATTCTCGCTGTGTACAATCACAGGGGAGTTGGGTGAGAGCAGACTCCTGAAACAGGTAGCGATGTACGGGTACACTGCGGTTACTATAGCTGCAGCCCCGTCGCAGTATATTTATGCAACCTCATGTACCTGATCCCACCAGGAAGCCGACATAGCGCTAATCACAGGCAGTGAGACATTTCCCAATCTGTGCAGCCTCAGATTGGGAAATATCTCACTGCCTGTGATTAGCGCTGCGCAGTGTCAGCTTCCTGGCAGGATCAGGCACGTGGGGTTTTGAAAACGCCCAAGCCCATCCGAAGTGGTTAATTACCAATTGTATCAGTAATATGCAGCATGAAGGGGGTTAATGTGTTGCCACTGGTCACTAATGCATTTGTGACAAGTGTCAGTTAACCCCTTTGTGCTGCATTAGTTTCACTGCTATGCTGCAGCATAAAGGGGTTAATGAACACTGATATTTGTGCCAATAATGCAGCACAAAGGGGTTAACTGACAATGGTCACTAATGCATTAGTGACCAGTGGCAACACAATAACCCCCTTCATTTTGCATATTACTGATACCATTATCATCTCTCCCCTCCCCCCAGAGTTAGCCGGTTCATCTGTACTGTACATGTTCATCTGCTTACTATTGATGCACTGCCTGGTTGGTTCCTCCTCTGGGTCGCACTCACTGCGGTGCCCGGCAGCTCTCTACGGTCCTCTCTCTCTCTCTTCCCGCCTCCCAGTGACGTCACGCCAGGACTCGGAAGTGCCTGTTGGGCGGAGATCACTCCACGGCTCCACCTGACAGGGAAGGGAAGACCAGGTCCTATTCTTGTGCCGGGTGCAGGAGCGCACTTGGCACATCCTTGCAGGCAGCTGTGCCGGATTGTAGCGCGGCCGGTTGGCGGTAATCACAGTATGCCCAAAACATTTTTAGCAGCACACTGCCAGCACTGCGCCCCCCTTCCCATGGTAATTTGTTCCGCCCAGGGCACCCGCCCCTTCTGCCCCCCCCCTTGTACCGGGCACATCTTATCTTATCTTACCAGTCTTATCATCCATATGCCCAGCTCCTAAAGCCCCGTACATACTACTGTTTAAAAAAAAAACCTGACAGCTCAGGTAGGAACCACTGCACTAACAATCTGATGTTAGTACAGCTATCTTCTCTGCTGTGCTATTGTGTTCTGACAGGGGGAAAGCCTCCCTGCCAGAACACTCTGGTCAATGCATTCTGGTCAGCATCAAACAGCTGGCTTCTGTCGGACCGGCTGCCTGACACATGGGCCGAATGTTGGCTGGTTTCTATTGATCTGGCCTATGCCACCCGATACTCGGTCCATGTGTACTAGGCTCAAGCATCCAAAGAAAATCTCTCTACATAGTCACTAGGATATACCTCAAAGTTAACTCTACAATCAGATGGATGGACTCTTTGTTTATCCTGTCCTTGGGACCTTGTAAGGGATACCCTGCTTCAAAGTCCTTCATCACATGATAGATAAGGAATGTGATTGTAAGAGCTTACATTCTCAAAAAAAATCTCCTCCTGCACTCTTACGTGCCCATTCCACCAGATCAGTGGGAGTTTCCTAGTCATTTTGGCACCAAGTCTCTGTAGTCTGCCTAGTTGTGTAAGTATTCCACCTGTTCTTCTACTCATACTTTTTAACAAGTTTTACCAGTTGAACATTCAATCTTCTGTAGATGCAACTTTTGGCTACAAGGTTGCCTGCAGCAGCACTCTGGAGTCTTGGGTCTTATAACCCTTATTCCCTGTGCCTGTTGGCATAGTTACGTTTGCCTAATTTTTGCCCACCCTTCTTATTCATTTACTGGGGACATCCCATGTAAGAATACTCTGCCTGAGTCCTGTGCTGTATGATTAAGAGAAGAGGAATTTTTACCTACCTGTAAATTTCATATTGTGGAGTACAGGACACAGGCCATCCTTCCTTTCATTCCTTGGTTTTCTCTGCATTACTTGCTACAAAACTGAGGATTCACAGAATGGGGTATAGGGGAGCGTGTCCTTCAAAGCTTTGCCAGTGTTCATTCACCTGACTACCCATGTCCTGTACTGTACACCAGCATAAAGCATTTTATATCTCCCAAAGAATATCTCTCCCCTCCCTCCTTCTTTTCAAGCAGTTGGTGATTTCACGGCACACTATGCATGACTTACAAGACTGATGTCACACATACTTCATGTTTACCACTGTAGGCCATCCCCAAATGATTCCAGTTATGACCTGGCAATTGGTTTCCTAGTATGTTCATATTTGTACAGTAACCCATCCCAAGTCAAATTGGGTCATGCAATATGAATTGAACTCTATGGCTGACAACTGTTGAGGCATGGCCAGTGATGGGGTGATTGAAAGCCCCAGCTAGGAAAGTTTAGCTTGTCACATCTGGGGGGTATAGTATAATGCTTTCTCTGAAGTGCACTCATTCTATAAGTATGTGTGTAAGTATAAGAGAACTCATCACCAAAGGTCAATTTTATCTGGCCATATGAACAATTAGAGATTACCCTCACTGAGAAAACAAGTCAAATTTATTAAACCCAAAGATATAAGCAGCTATAAGCACCTATAAAAGTTGAACTTGGCTCCACTCCTCCTGCATTGAAACATCATTAAATTACATTTCCTGGTGCATCATGGCAGCATACATATGGGGTTGTGACTCCGCCCCCACAACCTGATAGGACTGGTTAACTATAAATCAAAGACAGACCCGGCTCACAGCATTCTCCTTTTTTTCCTCACCTGATCAAGACTGGAGTCGCGAGGTATCCCTTACCGCTTGTCGCCCCAGCCAGGTTCAGCCTCTCCTGGGTGGAAGTCCTTCCTGTACAGCCTCTAAATGAAGCTATATGGTTGGAGCCCCATTCTGGTGGTCTGGGGGGCATATTTCAGCCTCTCCTGGGCAGAAGTCCTTCCTGTACAGCCTCTAAATGAGCTAGATGGTTGGAGCCCCATTCTGGTGGTCCAGGCTTCTCAAAGAAAGCTTTAAACAAGCTTTGACGTAAGTGACAGCGTTTCCTTTTGCTTTCCATATGCTTTTTACTTCTTTTCTCTGTGTTATGGGCGTTTGCCATTTCCAAGATGGCTGCAGCAGTGCAAGTACACTCTGAGCATGAGAGGCAGGAAGTGATGCGGCCTCTCTTTCCTGGTTAGAGCTTTTCCAGGATGGTGATCTGATCATGCTCAGGCACTGATATCATCGCTAATGGCAAATGTGAGTTCTAAATGGTTTTATGGCATTTTTGGGCAACAAATGGTGGAGCTCTCTACTCATGCATGCTGGATGCATTTACCTGTGTTTTTCCTATCTTCTTCTCAGTGTTGCTCTAGGATCATTATGCTATTTATGGCCTTCACCTGGGCTCTTCCTATCCCCTTTTCTATGCTTTCTCTGGGATCACTATGTTGGGCTCAGTTTCCACTAGTGCAACTTGTCACTGCAAAGTCGCATGACAAGCCGTACCCCATGATTTCCAATGAGTACTGTTCATATCTGTATTCATGGACCTTAGGAATACACAGGCATTGCTTCAAGTCGCATCAAATTGCAGCAAAATATTGCGACTTTCAAGTCGCAATAGTGGAGACTTAGCTTATGCTGTTTTTCATTTCAGTCTGCTGCTTTGCTCTGTTTCTATGGGAAACGCTGTCCAGCCAGACCACCCATTGCTTTTAAGGTATAGGGATTAGGTAAGTAGTGAAGACTGAGAAAAAGAGAGCCAACATCTATAGTCCTAAAAGGACTACAAGATGGAGGGAGCCTTCTGACGGTCAAGACAAAGTCACCATCTAAGAACAGACATCGAGGCAATTTTGATTAAACTCATCATCTCACCCCTCATTATCATTGCTCCCCGTTTACAAACATCACAAGTTACCAGCCCTAATAGTCGCTGCATTTGTGGTGGAAGGTCATTTGCCTGCCAAGCTAGTATGTCAAATCTGCCTGGAGCAAGCACTATACAGCCCTGCAAGGACCTCAAGGTGAAGAGACCCTGCTAAAAGCCAGAACAGTCACCGTTCAAAGCACAGACATACAGGCAACATTGATCAATGTCATCTTCTCACCTCTCATTTTGTTTGCTCCACGTTTACGAACACCACAGATTACCAGCCCTAATGGTTGCTGCATTCGTGGTGGAAAGTCATTGCTTGACAAGCTACAGTGCATAAATTGCCTAGCACTTCCAACCAGAACCAGTAGGTGGTGTCCAAATAGGAAAGCTTGCACAAGCTTTGAAGATTTCCCAATAGAGACTTTTTTTGCAAGGACCGCTAAGGACCCAATTGCCTGGGTTGAAGTAGAGGAAACTCTCCACAAGGTTAGAAAGTACTAATTTCCTTCACTGAACAACTGGAAGAGTTAATCCAGGAAGAATTGAAGGGGTCAGAGAAAAATGCCCTTATAAACAGGCTGTCAAAACTGTATACCCTGAAAAAGCTAAAGGTCAACCTGCTGCAGTTTTCTCCGATGATGGATGCATCATGAATGTAGCTAGCAAGACATGGCACATTCAAGGAGGCTCTAGTCCGAAAATTAGATCTAGATCTGAAGTGCTACTTCATACTGTAGCATCTGCAGGTGCTGGCACACCAGCAATAACCAGCTCATGCACTGAATGAGTCTTAATGGGAGTGGTTTCATAATTGTCAACCAGCTGCTGTACCTGCAGGACTCTGTGGAAAGTGGCAGTCTGCATTCCTTTAGACGTGATTCCCTTTTGGGAGTATCTTATCAAAATGAAATTTTTATTGTGGTGAATGCCAAGTAATCTGACTTTTATCTTGGTGCAGACTTCTGGGAAATTATGTTTAGGGGGTAGTTATGTACACATTCTGTGTGCAGAGCACCTCCAGATGGTCATGTTTAATTGCAATTTACAGAAAACTGCAGCCAAAAAAAAAAAAAAGTGGTGTAACCCTTTAAATAAGCCCGTCTTGAAGAATTGAAGAGACAAGGTGGTAACAGCTTTGTAAGAGCTGAAATTGGTGGCATACTCCTGTGGTGGATGTGTCAGACATTATTTGATGCACGGCAAGGAGTGCATTATGGCTGAAGCCATGGTTGGTGGATCCCGCCAAAAAAAAAAAAAAAATGGTGCAAGACACCAGAACACAGATCCAATCTATTTGGGAGTAGATAGGATACAGCCGCCTCAAGGATGACCATTAGCGGGTCAGGGCGAAAATCATCTGACAAAAAACAGAAAATTCAAAGGTCTAGCATACAGGTGGCGACTCCCAAGTAGACACCAGGAGGCAAGATCCTACAGACCGGGAAAAAGATTAGTAAACGAACCGGAGAAGTACCCAATCTTCATTATTGAAGCCTTAAAGCTCTAAGGCTCCTGTCTTAGAACAGTGGAAGTCCCTTTTAAGGGTGCACTAATCCAGGGGGTGCCTGTGCAAAGCTTTATGCACACACCTGGAGGGAAAACCTTCAGGATCAGTGGGCCATATCAGCTATATTGGCGTGACATTGGCAGAAGTTTAAGGGAGGTCTGCTTTTCTGGTACAATAATTTTTTATTCAAAAAAAGTATAACATGACAAACTCACCCATGCAGGGGCATAATTCAGTGAGCATACCGATCATATAACATTGACAGGTGGGAAGTCCACCTTTCAATCTCTTCCAGTCAGCCAGGCTACCAGAGTTGATGGGAAAGTAAAAAATTATGTTCCCGTTTGTAGCTGGATAGAAAAAAAAAAAAAAAAAAAAAAGCAATCGTGAAGGTTCCAGTTACCCATGGGAGATGAGGATTCGGTTCACCTCTGTTCCTAGCAAAAATAAAAACAGGTAATCTGTGCCCAGTGCTAAAGTTTAAAAAAAAAAATGGAGAAGCAGCACAGGAAGTTAGTCGTGCAAGATGGAAAACCTCCAATCAATTATAATATTCATAAATCTGGGAGACTGGATTCTCCTGTAGGTTTATCAGACACCTACTTGTCCCAATTCATCCTCAAGGGAATTTCCATCCTCTGATAGAGAAAGCCAAAGGTACTTTGGGAGTGAAGTCTCTTCCAGCAGAACAGTGCCGGAATATTCTTGGCTCTTCGTAACTGACCAATTATTTTCAGATGGAACATTATCACATCAGACCCCAGCTAGAAAGGTTGTGGGACTCATTTCAAAGACCAGGCTGCTTAAGGTCATGGGATGTTAAGCTTATGAGGAATAGTATTGAATTTCTTAAACCGAGTAGTGTTCAAAGCACTTCTGTCATTCACTCCTTTTAGCAAGAGGAGCAAGATTTGTACTGTGCCTAGGCAGCAGTGGAAGGGTAGAATTCTTAGGCTGTCAGTGTAGCTTTCTGTATCAATAATTGCAAATGTACCATTTTGGCTTAAGTGAGCCTCACTTAGCAAATGTACCATTTTGGCTTAGGAGGCTCTAGTGTCTCTCTCTCCTACTCTTAAGCATTCAATCACCACTGCCCCTTCCAGTGATGACAGATTCGCACTCTCATGGACAGTTTTGCCATCCAGCTCCAAGAGACTACTTTTGATGGCATGGAAGTTGAGAGGCATTGGCTACCAAGTCAAGTATGCTCAGTGCAGGTAGTTCCTACCTTGTGTCAAACCAGAGAGGTCTTCATGAAGGTTTACCTAAGAATATGGGAAAATTATGCAGATCTCACACAGCAAAAGCCTGGAGTCCTTTATCACCTAAACCAGCCAAGGTTCCACAGTTCTTACAACTGGGGCTGAACAGGGGCCTAGGTTCAAATATGTTTAAAGTTTGGAGTTCACCTTTGTCCGTACTTGCAGGGGTTTAAGGAGTCCTTAACCCTAAGTGATGCAATTCTTAAAAGGCTTGCATGAAGTTATAGGCCTACCAGGAAACCATTGTTCCCTATGTGGAACTTGCTTATGGTCCCCATTTCTATCAAAGACTCATTTCTATCCTACAGAATTGACTACACTCTGCAAACCCTAAAGGCCGTATTTCTGGTTGCTACAACCTCTGTGAATGATGTCAGAACTACAGGCTTTGCACTCAAGGAGCCTCACTTAACATTATACCCGGACAGAACAGAATAATCCTAAAACTCCAGACTGCTTTTATCCATGGGGTGTCTTTCTCCTTCCAATTTAACCAGGAAGTCAATTTCCCGTCTTTCTGGGTTGAGTGGGAACCACATCCCCTGTAGGTTGAGCTAACGCTGGTGACTTGCTTGGCAGCTACCCTTTCATTCAGGAAAGCTGAAATATGTACTTGGTTCCAGCATGGCTTAAGGAAGGGTCAGTCAGCATCAACACGTTCAGTCACCTCCTAGATTGTTCAAACAATTAAAAATCAAAAAAAATCCTGTTTTGGAGGTCCTAAGAGCACATTTAACTAGGGCAGTGCCAGCTCTGGGGACAGCTCAGAGCTGAGTGTCTCCTGAGGTTATTTGCAAGTCAGCAATATGGTCCTCCCAGGACACCTTCATTTCACTTCTATAGGTGAACCCGGCTCGCGACAGTAAAATTTGGAAAAATTCATGGTGCATACTTGCGCTGCTGATGATTACAAAATTTTTCTTGCACCCTCCCGTATGGCGAGTTAGTCCCCATATGTATGCTGCCATGATGCACCAGGAAAACGGAAAATTGTATACTCACCTTTCCGTAATTTTCCTTTCCTGGTGCATCTTCATGGCAGCATACAGATACCCACCCAAATGGTGAGAGTTACAGAGAATGCTGTGAGCCGGGTCTGTCTTTGATTTATAGTTAACCAGTCCTATCAGGTTGTGGGGGCGGAGTCACAACCCCATATGTATGCTGCCATGAAGATGCACCAGGAAAGGAAAATTACGGAAAGGTGAGTATACAATTTTCCGTTTTTAATGAGCATGCATTTCCTCATTAGCGGATTACCAGGTAATGGTTTTAGCACATCAAAAGCATGTTGAAGAACCAGAATCACCTTTTTACGCAAGCTTACTTTCTTATTGACTTCATAACAGGCCTGGTGTCCAGGTTTGTTGGGCAATCAGCACTTTTAACCATTTACATATTCACCTGTTATCATTGCACTGCTGTCAGGTGGCAAAGATCAAGATAACCATGGATGCAGCACAGGGGGCCAAGTACTTAGCAATTCCACCTAGCAGCACTAGGGTCATTAGTTCAAATCCCAACCAGGGCACTCTGTGCATGGAGTTTGCATGTGCTTGTGACTGCATGGGATACTCCCACACTCCAAAGACATGTTTGTAGGTAAATTGAACCTAGTATGTTAGTTAGGGACCTTAGATTGTAAGTTCCTTGAGGGCCAGTACTGATGTGAATGTACAATATATGTAAAGGGCTGTGGAAATTGATGGTGCTATATAAGTACCTGTAATAAATAATTATACTGTGTATATATGGGCTGCCATGTACTGTATATGTGTAAATTTTAAATAGTAATCCATATATTCAACAGCTCACTGATCATACTAAAGGTAACAAATGACATTGCTCACTAAAATACATATTTGTAGGGATCGTGTGCCATTAATATAGTTAAATGTGATTATTATGACACACCAACCCAAAATATGTGTGTTTGCCATGAATTAGACGATCGACTACATTATTGAAAAGGTTTTTCTGTTGTTTCTTCATTAGTAAACTAAAGCCATATGTTAGGTATTGTAACTAAAATTGCCCTGTTTTTTTTTTTGGGGGGGGGGGGGGGGCTGTTGAATTAGGTGGAGGCCAGTAAACAGGGAATCTCCATGAGTTATATAGCTTTGATTTACTAACTCGGCTCACTGTTTATGTCAGTGAATAAGTTTAATGAACTTGGAGATCTTCAAAGCAAGCACTATATGTCATGACTACAAATAGCAAGGAGAGTTTAAATTAAATAGAAATATTGGATAGGAATAACATCAGAGGGCTTGAGTTCCATTCAATTACTTTCCTGGGAAAGATATGATGTGCAGCTTGGACCAATCAGAGATTCCTCAATGATAGCAAATGGAAGGAAAATAAACCTGAAAAAGGAAGACCTGAGGGGGAGTCTGGACAGAGATACCTGGGACCCTTTTAGGTCAGGCTCAGAGAAGGGGGGGCCTGAGAAGGACTTCAGCTATTCTCCGTTGTCCGGGGATCAATAATAATGGATATTCTTTGACTAGTTTTCTATTCAGTTTTGGATTGCTTAAATACATGATCTTTGGTTCTATAGATATCGGTCTTCTAGGGTGCAGTCGTTTTATTGTTTGAAAGTAATGGTATTATTGCTGCTAATTTTTGTCTATAATTTTTAAGTAATCTAAAGGATTGTTTCTATGTAATATTGGTGTAATATTTACTTACCGGTAATTAAACTGTCCATGTTTAATTATATACATAATATACTATTTTTCACCTACAGTTTGTGATGTGTGTCTCGTTGATTTGACAGTAATAATATTGATATTATATATTAATCATACATTGTATTTTTAAATGCAACTGGTTTGAGAAGCTGAGCTGGTTTTATTATTGGTGTCCTATAATCCTGTGTACAGCAGTACTCACACTATGAGAGAGATGGTTAACACTAGGAGCCAGTGACAGTGTGTTTACAGTAGGAGAGAAAGGGAATTGTAAGTGTCCTTAAGTTTCATATCATTGATTATAGTATACTATTTATTTACATTGGAAGCACAGAGAGAAGGGGTGGGTGTTTATTCACACAATTTATCTAAAGGTGAAACCCTTACCAATATGAATATGTGTTGATCTGGACAATAATTTTACAGGGAACATGTGGCTGCTGATTTACTTTCTCTCAATTCCTTAGGACATTTTGTTAAAGCAGCAGTTTTTCACAAGTATATGTTTCATGTAAATGTTTTTGATTGAACAGGAAGCATATAATATTTCATAAGAACACATGCCTGAAAATATGATCCTTTATTGTGTTTTTATTACATGCATAAGATGAAAATGTGTTTATAACAAAAAATTCAATATTGGGCTTTATGTACGTGACTGTATAGCATGCAGAGCATGTGTAATGACATTCCTGGGACCCACTGCCACAGCATACAATCACCCACTGAGATACACTATATTACCAAAATTAATGGGGCGCCTGCCTTTACGTGTACATGAACTTTAATGGCCCGATCTTAGTCTGTAGGGTTCAATATTGAGTTGGCCCACAATTTGCAGCTATAACAGCTTCAACTCTTCTGGGAAGGCTGTCCACAAGGTTTAGGAGTGTGTCTATGAGAATGTTTGACCATTCTTCCAGAAGTGCATTTGTGAGGTCAAGCATTGATGTTGGATGAGAAGGCCTGGCTCGCAGTCTCTGCTCTAATTCACCATTCAGAACTCTGTGCAGGCCAATCAATTTCCTCCACCCCAAACTCGCTCATCCATGTCTTTATGGACCTTGCTTTGTGCACTGGTCCAAATCATTTGGTGAAGGGGGGGGGGGAATTGTGGTGTGGGGTTGTTTTTCAGGGGTTGGACTTGGCCCCTTAGTTCCAGTGAAGGGAACTCTTAAGGCGTCAGAATACCAGGACATTCTGGAAAATTTCATGCTTCCAACTTTGTGGAAACAGTTTGGGAATGGCCCCTTTCCATTGTAACATGACTGCGCACCAGTTCACAAACAAGGTCCAAGAAGCAGCTGTACACAGTTGAGAACTGGGGTTTACCTAAAGCACCCATGTGTGCACTGATGTATGCTCCAAAAGCACATTATCTGCATTTGTAACATATGTCAGTGTACACATGGGTGCTTTATGTAACGATGTGCAGCCCATGTATGGCCATGTGCATGAAAATTTAGACCCCATTGCTATTGTTTTTACTAAAACAGATTATACAGTTGATATAATTCATTTTATATACATTTGAGAAAAACAGTAAGTTACAATAATGGGTTAATACAGTAAAAAGTGAAAAAAGTATTGATGACCTGTAATGTTTAGAAAACCATAACAAGCCACATTACAGTTTTCTGAATGCAGACCAGTGAAAGATTACATCTGTTGGTCGCTATTGATTCCTCCACTGTGCTCATCGTTTTCGCATCACTGCATCAGTCAATGTATGATAATAGTAGAGATGCCTTTGTTAAATGGAAACAGTGCAAAATGATGAAATAATATCAAATTTTGTTTGGGCAAGCATTTATAATGGATTACAACTTCAGGCATGTACAAAATACCATTTAATTCAGATATGTATTCATTAATAAACCAGTAATTAGAATTTGAATAAATACAATTTATTTAAGTTACTTAAAGAGGCACCCCAGGCTCCTGCAGAAAAAAAATTACTGTAGCTGTTGACTTTTAATAAAGGAAAACTTAACTGTCCAGGGATCCCGCAAAGTCCTCACCAAAGCTGATTCTTCAATTGGCGTCAGGTACAGGTGTCGGCATCTCTAGTAAGGGAATGTCTGTGTCTAGTAAGGGAATGTTATGATGTCTGTCCTCTGCGTAAATGATTTGCCTTTAACCAAACAAATTGCAATAGGCAAAACGTATGAACATTAAGATGTTTGTATGTCTTATCTCCACATTTATATGACTTCTTACTGGCTATACAGTATGAATATCTGAATGCTAGAAAAATCTTAAAAGTATAGCAGCAAGGAGTCAGAAGTTCGAACTCCTATACATAGGAGCAATTCTACTATGAAACCTGTAAGCATCAATTCTCAGTATATTTTTCTTCACAATCTTCATAACAGCTTCATACACTTTACTGTTAGAATTATTTAAAGCTAAATTTTATAGGGCTGTTTTTTAGGTGAATGTATAAGCTGATTTTTGCAGGATCAAAATACCTTACATGGTATATGGACCAGTTTGAGTTACTGCATTGTCTAACTATACCCTGTATCTTAAATTACATATCCTCTGCAGGTAAAATAAATCAAATGTACTGTATATATTCCAGGTGCATATTTAGCTGTTTGAAAAACAAGTGGGGGAGCGCTGTTCCAAAGGATGGGCAATAATGGAAAATCCATATATGATGATAAATATTTAATTGGTAAAATAATCAGAAAGTATATGTAGCTGTCAGGGGATACAAATATATCCAAAGAGAAAATAAAGTTAATAATGTAAACATATAAGCAAAACTTCAATGAGCCTGTAAAAAACACTCAGGAGCCCAGGGAAATGGAAAGGAGGCTGCCCTACCTTCAATACTAGAAACAGGTATGCCAGAAGTCCAGGAGAGCCTGTAGGTGATCAAGGACATGAAGAGTGGAAGCAAGATGGCGAGGGACTGTCCACCAGCCTAAGACCTTGCAGCACAGAACACCCAGGGAAGACCGTACGGGACCAGCAGCGCGTTCCAGAAATCCGGGGGAAGGGAGCTGCAGCACAGGTACCACTGAAGTGACCGGTGGAACCGATGGGTGCTTCCCGCGGCTCGACTTATGGATCTAGGAAACCTGGGATCACCTGACTGGCCATGTCAGTACCACCGCACACAGACAGGCTACAACAGGCTCCAAGAGTTATATAATCCAAGGACAAGGGAAAAAAAATGTTAAATTCGGGTGCGCATGTGCGAGGGATCCAAGATGGCCACGAGAGCCTGATCCTCTGCACCCCGCAAGACCAACGGCGCTCCTAGCGTGGCTCTGAGCACCCCAGGAAGGTGAACAAAGAGGGTACCTGCCCGAACGTCCGGAGACCCCCCTAAGATGAATAACACGGCCGCCATGGCTGAGGCAAGCAAGCAGCCTCATGCTTCCAGCACAGAGGGGGCCCCAGAGTACAGGCAAGTGCTCATCCCAGCTACCCTGACATACACCCCTCTCTTGCCTGGGAACTGTCAGCAGGTTTCTACCCCCTCACCTACTTCCGCAGAATCACTTATAGGCCACAATGGCAGAACAGGCCCTCTCCCCCACAGGCCCTAACAGGCCATTATACTCTGACTTCACCACACCAGGCCTGCAACCACAAGATCACTGCTTCTCCACAGCGGATCTATATGGCAAGCTTTCTATCCTCCTGGAAAGAGGATTGGCCACAACGGCAGCTAAAATAACAGGGGACATTAAATCTGACCTACAAAATATAGGCTCCAGAATGGAGGCGATAGAAAATTATCTGGAACTCACTGCCGCAGTATCTAACCAAAATACTGACTGATTTAAACCCTACAGGACCAACTAGAAACTGCCTTATCACGCATGGACGACCTCGAGAACAGATCCAGATGGTACAATTTCAGGAAGAGGGGACTCCCAGAGACCGTGACAGGTGTATCTGCAGGGACCCAAGACCTGATTAAAATTTTGCTGCCTAACATCAATCAACAGTGCCTACAACTGGACAGGGCTCACAGAGCCCTGGGTCCCCCCCAGGAAAGACGGCTTGCCAAGAGACATAGTTGTCAAACTGCATCACTATGCCGTAAAAGAGGCTATTATTAAACAGGCGCGCACTTTAACCCAGGTGACATGTCAAGGCCACGCGATACAGATTTTTGCAGATCTTGTACCCACAACCATCCAATGAAGATGCACCCTGAAGCCCCTGCTGACCGCCATGGCCCAGAAAGACAAAAAATACAAGTGGGCATTCCCGTTTGTGGTAAAATTCACATACAAAAGCCAAAACCACGCTTTTTTCCAACTTTGCTGCAGGAGAAAAGCTTCTACTGCACCTGAAAATTATTTCACAAGACGCGGAAATGGACACGTCCTCTGCTTCTACAAACTCAACTAAAAGACCTCCACCCATCAGCACTTTGACCCCCCTATGGTCAAAGCTAAAGTCGAGAAGATCGGGGGACAACGGCCCTACCTGAAGGTCTCCACAACTGATCCTGGACCCACCCATTTGCCTTAATGTTTGTCAGTTCTCCTGACACCTTACTTAGGGCCCCCGAAAACAACAAGCTTCTAACCCATTCCCACACTACCGTGGTTTGCTCCTAAGTGCACTATGCGGCACATTTTTACCCCCCCACCCTGGACTTGACCCCCTTTATATCGTTTCACGTTTTATCCTACATGTTCAAGAACGGACGCATTTGTCACACAGAAACTGTGGAGTCTGCTTTTCTCTGCTACATTGTAATTTGAACCGTAGAATATACAGCTTCCCATCCTCTAATACCCTGCTCCCCCCTAATTATCCTCCTTCCCACTCCCCCATTTAACCCCCTTTCTTCAAGGGACCTGTGTTTCCTCAAACATCACTGTGGCATTCCTACTTTGATATAACGGACACCCGGAATAACAAGAAATCCTTCTGGTGTGACAGATGGAGTGTCTAATTGTTCAGAGTCAAAGTTCCGTTTGTGTAGTTTTACTTCCTCAATTTGTTCAGGTTCTCAGGTTGAAATGTTTTTCCTCAGTATACACTCCTGATGACTATACGTGAATGCATGTATCATAAATGAATTATATTGTTTTTCCTCTCTGTATATTGAGCGCCCTGGTCTGGGGCGGTACACATGTGTCTCCACCTATCCCCTGAAATCCATTCAGCTTCCAATTGCTAGGACATCGGAGATGTCAAGCTCTGACATTTTCCAATATTTTTTGGACTCATTAGCTCCTGGTGTTTCCTCCTCCCCCCTGGGACCTACTATCTTCTTAGGGAGAAGACCTTCGTTTCTTTCTTCTTTCCCACTTCATGTTTACCCCTTTGTATTGTCTATCACGACACCATTAACTACTATATCTCTAGCAGATACCCCCGTATCCCGGACTCTGAACAAACAGTACTCGAAAAGGCCCAAAGAGGTTTCCACAGGTATTACCGAATACAAAAGAAGACTTCCCATGGTAAGTGATGATGAATGTATCCACAGTCCTCCCTCTGCTCCCATGGCTAGCCAGAGGCGGCTCTAGGCTTTGTGAGGCCTTAGGCAAAACTTCGACATGAGGCCCCACTGATGTCCTTGAACTATGCAGCAGGCCTTCCCAGATTGAGATGCTCGTGCGGTGGATGGGAAAAGTGACGTGCGCAGACGCAACATCACTCCTCATTGGCTGGTAGGCAGAACATCAGGAGTCTTAGGTTACGCAAGAAGTGAGTGTAACAGGGCTTTTAACGTTGCCTGCATACAGCGGCATTAAGATGTCCTGTTATCTCTAAAATAAAGGGCTGCAGATCAGATGTTCGGCACGCTTAAGTGAGACAGGGCTCTTAATGTTGCCTGAGCACAGCAGTGTTAAGGTCCCCTGTCAATCAAAACTGGGGTAATGTGTGTTGCACTACCCCTGAAGGAGCCGCTTGGTAATTTTGGGTTCCCTGTTCTGCGCCTCCACTCCAAGAACACCCTCAGCCCCTCTGACACACCTGGTTGATTGAATCACTACAGACACACATAGCGTATAGTACCTTTCACCTTACTGTAGGATATAGGCAATAAACAATTACACACGTGTTTAGTGATAGACACTATTTGTCTAGAATTAGGAACTTGCATAAATGATAAAAAATGCAGTTCACAAAGCAGAGTAGAACTACCCTCAGGTAATAAAGGTAAACAAATATATCTATAAAAGCAGCTCTATATCAATAGCAAAAAAATCAATACGAGAATAGGTAAATCAATATTTAGCAACACAACTGTAATCTAAACGTGTTTAACCACTTGACAACTGGGCACTTAAACCGCCCTCGTCACCAGACCAATTTTCAGCTTTCAGCGCTCTCACACTTTGAATGACAATTACTCAGTCATGTAATACTGTACCCAAATGAATTTTTTGTCCTTTTTTTCATACAAATAGAGCTTTCTTTTGGTGGTATTTGATCACCTCTGGGTTTTTTATTTTTTGCGCTATAAATGAAAAAAAAACGAAAATTTTGAAAAAAAAAACGCATTTCTCTTTGTTTCTGTGATAAAATTTTGCAAATTAGTAATTTTTCTTTATAAATTTTGGCCACAATTTATAATGCTACATATCTTTGGTAAAAATAACCCAAATTAGTGGATATTATTTGGTCTGTGTGAAAGTTAGAGAGCCTACAAACTATGGTGCAAATCATAAAAAATTGATCACACCTGATGTTCTGACGGCTTATCTCATTTCTTGCGACCCGAACAAGTCAGGAAAGTACAAATACCCCCCAAACGACCCCTTTTTTGAAAGTAGACATTCCAAAGTATTTAGTAAGATGCATGGTGAGCTTTTTGATGTTGTCATTTTTCCCCACAATTCTTTGCAAAATGAAGATTTTTTTTTCCCCCCACAAAATTGTCATTGTAATAGGTTATTTCTCTCACATGGCATTTGTACACCACAAATAACACCCCAAAATACATTCTGCTACTCCTCCTGAGTATGGGGATACCACATGTGTGGGACTTTTTCACAGCCTGGCCACATAGAAAGGCCCAACATGCAGGGAGTCCCATCACATGTTCTAGGAGCATAAATTACACATCTAATTTGTTGACTACCTATTACACTTTTGAAGGCCCTGGAGAACCAGGACAATGACATGTGACACTGAGGTGGCACTGATGACAGATGGCACTGATACGTGGCACTGATGACAGATGGCACTGATACGTGGCACTGACACTGATGTGGCACTGATGACAGATGGCACTAATACATGGCACTGATGACAGATGGCACTAATACGTGGCACTGATGGCAGATGGCACTAATACGTGCCACTGACAGATGGCACTAATATGTGGCACTGATGACACGTGACACTGATGACAGATGGCACTAATACGTGGCACTGATGACACGTGGCACTGATGAAAGATGGCACTAGTACGTGGCACTGATGACAGATGGCACTAATACGTGGCACTGATGACAGATGGCACTAATACGTGGCACTGATGACACTGATGACAGATGGCACTGATACGTGGCACTGATGACAGATGGCACTGATACGTGGCACTTATGACACGTGACACTGATGACAGATGGCACATGACACTGACAGGTGGCACTGATGACAGATGGCACTATGTGGCACTGATGACAGATGGCACTATGTGGCACTGATGACAGATGGCACTTATACATGGTACTGGGGACAGATGGCAGTGGGGACAGATGGCACTGGGGACAGATGGCAGGGACATGACAGCAGGGACAGATGGCAGGGAAGGATGGCAGGACAGATGGCAGGGACAGATGGCAGGACAGATGGCAGGGACAGATGGCAGGACAGATGGCAGGGACCGATGGCAGTGGGGACACTTTTTTTTTTCTTTTCACTTACCGCTGCAGCGGTTCGCTCTCCCTCCTCACACGCTGTTTCTGTGTGAGGAGGAAGAGCCGGCGATGAGAGATGATCTCATATGTTTACATATGAGATCGTCTCTCATTGGCACAGCCGATCGCGCTGAAAATGGCCGCTATGATTGGCCGTTTTCAGCGATCTGTGACTGGCTGTGTCGAAGGGACACGGCCAGCACAAAACTTCCCCGATGGGCGCCCGCGGGAGCGCGCAACACGGAAGTAAACAGGAGGACGTCCAGGGACGCCCTCCCGGCAATTGGAGTCCGCGCTGTAGCCGGCGTTCGGCTATAGCGCGGACGCCTAGTGGTTAAAGGAATAGCAGTTTCCTAATTGTTTTTGAGTGCACTCGAAAAAATGAGAGAAGGTGGGGTCCCCCTTTAAATGGCAACAACAAACTGTGCAGGGCCAGTGCAAGGATTTTTGTTTACTTATCCCTGGTCGAAGAAGTGATGTCATACAGGGGAGGGCTGGCAGCCTGTCCAGTCAAGTGACCCATTGAAACACCAAAGCAGCTCATCCATGCCCACCTGGTTTTTCAATGCAGTCTCACCAGTGCCGCCTCATCATTGCCCATCAATGCAGCCTCATCAGTGCCCATCAATGCAGACTCACCAGAGTTGTAGTTACCTCTGCCCTGCTCGGGAGCTTGAGCGCGGACTACAACTCCCGGAATGCAACAGCAGCCGGCTGGGCCGCCGGCCCAATTTCCTACAGAAGAAAAAAAAAGGCAGCGGGCAGCAGCTGCCAGCTGTTTCCAACATAGATTAGAGTGGCCTAGGGGGCACTCTGCCCCCCGGCCCAGCCTTTCCCTGACATCATACATGACACTTCCCAGTCTGTGTACAGGAGGGTGGCTGAGTGGACAAAGGTCTGCTGAGCTACGGCCGCCCTTCCCAGTGCCACCCATCATGACAGCACCGGGCCCGCAGGTGGGACAGTGGTGCCCGGTAAACATGGTGAAGGGGGTTGCACATTGTGTCAGTGGTGGAAGTGATAGGCGGCTTCCCAGCCACTTGTAACACTTCCAGATGAAAGGCGACAGTCAGCTTTACTATAGTACACCCCTATCCTGGTGCCCTGAGGTGGCTGCTTAAGCCACCATATGGTAGTGCTGGCCATAGCCCTAGGGCCACTACAGTTATAGGGCAGTCTTTAGGCTCAGTTCACACCAGTGTGCTGTGCTACCTCACATGTGATTAGCACCACACTGCAGTGCAAATCACATGTGAAGTCTGTGCTATGCAATTTCTGCCATACAGATAGTATTGCTGAATTTGCATCGCATTTGGACCAAGGTCATGCAGGACCCTTTTTTGGTCCACACCAGAATCATGTCTAAATTGACAGTTTACACAGCAATATGTGAACCGATCTGGGGGTGTCATTAACTTTGTATTGACACTTTCAGCGGTTCGCATAAGGCAGTGTGAACCGAGTCGGGTGCGATGCAGGAACCGGCAGTGGATTCACAGGGTTCTCGCATGCACCAGTGTGAACCCAGCCTAAGTGTTGGTTCACACTGCAGCGATGTGGGAACCCTGCGAATCCGCTGCGGGTTCCCGAATTGTATGTCTCCCGGTGGCAGTTCACACTGTCCTATGCAAACTGCTTGGAGTGTCAATACAAAGTTAATGACACCTCCAAATCAGTTTGCATATCGCAGTGTCAACTGCAAATTCGGACAGGAATCAGGTCACATGGATGTAAACACCCATGCGTTCCGATTCTGCTGCAGATCAGAAAAGAGGTCCTGTGCGAGTTTGGTCCGAATGCAATACGAATTCAGCCATACAATCTGTATGGCTGAAATCGCATAGAAGTCGCATGTGATTTGCACTGCAGTGTGGTATAAATCACATCCGATGTTGAACATCGCTGCAGTGTGAACTAGCACTAAGTCCTAAATCTTCATCTCTTGCAGCTGTGAATAGGGCCTGCGGGCAGTATTAGGGCCAAAGAATACCAGGGTGGGCAGTTCCTATAGATGACAGTAGATAATGGCCGACCGGCCCTCTTACCAGACCCGGGGATACAGCAACAATGGTTCCTCTGATCAGGAGTTAGCTCATTCTGGGTTGCCTGTGGCGACTCCGCTGGGTAGTACCCAGATCTGTATTCTGGAAATAACTTCATGCCTTTCTTCAGAAGGGATGGTGCTAGGCAGTGTGGATTTCCCTGTGGTGGTGCAGTGCAGTGGGATTCTCTCTCTCTGATGGAGTCTTGGGTGCACTTCCCCAAAATTCCCCCGGGATTCTGGATCTCTCTCCCTCCTCTTCAGCTGGGCATGCTGGGGGCTGCAGTTTCTTCCCTTAGTTTTGCAATGTCCACCACTTGAGACTACATTTCCCACAATTCTCCTCTCTGTTTCACTTTAGTGTTTTTGTCCTCCTTGTCCAATAAGAAGGAGGGGGAAGAAACACAAGTACAGTGGTGAGAGGAGGAGAGGGGGGGAGAAGAGCCCGCAGCAGCTTCTCTCTCTCCACACAGCCGCTCCGTTTTTCTGCTGCTCTGCTCAACTCTGACAGGAGGAAGGAGGGGGATGGGTAGGAAGCAGAAAGAGAGAGAGAGAATGCCCTCCAGTCTTTTAGCGGCGGCTCGAGCAGGGGGGTGAAGGAGGTCTCCTCGGACCCGCTCCTGTCATTTGTCGGCGGCAAATATCAGGCAAATTCGGCGATGGCGAGGCCCCAATGATGGCGAGGCCTGAGGTGATCGCCTAATTTGCCTGATTGGAGAGCCGCCTCTGTGGCTAACTTCACACCAAACACTTTAAGGGTTGCCTCTCACAACGTGCAAGGCTTGAACTCTCCTTTGAAACGCAAAAAAATTTTCAAGTTCTATAAATCCCTCAAACTAGACATTATTATTGTCACGGAACGTCCCACACTCCGCTTGAGTGCTTCCGTCATATACCACTTCCTCCCAGTCTGGATACAGATATCAGATATTCCAACCTCTCTGAGCAGAAAACAAGGCGACACTTGCTTCACTGCTAACATGGACTGTTTTATTATGAATCAAAGTTACAAGACTTTATATGCCGTTGGAACCTCCTCTAACAATACAACTGTAACTTAATTAACATGAGCTAATTATCTAATCCTTTATACAGCCTAGGTGACTGAGACATGACCTTTCGCCCAGACTTGTGGTCACCGAGCTTCATACAGTTAATTAACACAATAGCAGTCGTCCCGTCTCCTACATTGTATAGAGGACAATGTCATTAGCTCATTCAATTAACATAAACACAGGTTGATGACACCAGCATCTCCTCACAGGATGTGTCCCAACAGAATGAATCCATTGAAAATCCAGGGCCCATAATCAAAAGGCAACAGGCTTGCATACAGTCCTCTCCAACAGCCTCTGTCCCGGCTAGGTCTGTGACATTTCTCCCCTTTCGGCAGGAGACTAACACAGGAGGAGACCCCAGACGGGTTGACTCCGAAGTTAGTCCATAGTTCCAGTCCTCTACTGCCTGTACCCACACAGTATCCCAAACAAATTGTTCCAAACAGAGTATTACTCACCCAGCCAACCTCTGCCTCTCTCAGAGAACATATCTGCCGCTGGGGAGAGGCCTGGACTGGCTCTTCTCCCTGGAATCCTTTCTGCCGTTGGAGAGAAGACAGGGTGTCTGGGCTCACTTTGTCATGCTGTTGGGGATCGGGGCCCACTGCCCAGCATCCCTGGGGTATACAGGTGGAGACTGAAGTCCCATCCACCTTCACAGGAAATCCATCCTCTGTTAGTTGAGGGCAGAGTCCAGCAGTCCTCGGCCCTGTTGCCAGCCCTTCTGCTGGTAAACCCCACACCATCTGTTCCGGCTAACTGTTGGAGAGGGAGGCCGACTGCCCCGCCTCCCTGGAACTCTGTAGTTGTTGCCGGTGCTGGGCAGAGGTTGGTAGCACTCTGCCCTGTTGCCAGCACTTCTGCTGGGGACTCCGCATCCTCTGCTCCGGCTAACTGTTGGGGCAGGAGGCTGGCTTCCTCCACTCCCAAACTGTGTAGCTGCCATTGGGGAGGTGAGCCGGCTGCTTCCTTTTCCATTCCCTCATCTGGCTGCTGGGACGACATGTCGATGGTACTGTCTCCCAGGTACACGGATCTTTGCTGGGGAGGAAAGCCCACTTCCTCCACCCTGGCCAACTGTTGGGGAGGGACAACACACACCTCCTCTCCCTTCTCCCCCTGTATCTGCTGCTGGGAATAGATTGCCATCTTCTCAGCCTGAGCCTCCACAATTGCTGCAGGTGTGGGGCAGAGGTCTTGGACCCTCTGTCCGGTTGCCAGCACTTCTGCTGGGGGTTTGCCAGGTGGTTCCTCCTCTACAGAAACATCTATTAAATCCCCAGTCTCTGGAATTGGTAAAAGTGTGGGACAGAGGTCTTGGACCCTCTGTTCAGTTACCAGATCTTCAGCTGGAGAAGTTTGTTTTAACTCCATATATGCTGCTGGCAGAAAATCACATGTCCCTGTCAGTGTTGTGGGAGAAAGGCCGACTACCTCTTCTCTCAAGAAGGCCGAAGCCACTGTTGGTGCTGGGCAGAACACAGTGAACTTTGGCCCTGATAGCAGCTCTTCTGCTGGAGGCTCATCAGGTTGTTCTTCCTCAGCAGAAAAGTCTATTAAATCCCCCATCTCTGCAACTGGTATCTGGGGATGGAGGTTCACCATCTCCTGTCCATGGAATCCAGAAGATGCTATCAGTGCTGAGCAGAGCGCAATGAAGTTTGGCCCTAATCCCAACTCTTCTGCTGGGGGCTCACCCGATGGTTCTTCCTCAGCAGAAAAGTCTATCAAATCCCCTGTCTCTGCAACTGGTGTCTGGGGATGGAGGTTCACCATCTCCTGTCCATGGAACCCAGAAGATGTTATCAGTGCTGGGCAGAGGTTAGCAGAGCTCTGCCCTGTTGTCAGCACTTCAGGTTTGGGGACGGCAATCTCCAGATTTTCCACTGCAGATTCTCTGGCATGCTGCTGGACAGGCACATTCCTCCATCCAAGATCATCCCATGCAGAAACAGGATCATCAAGGTCAGTCAGCACTTGCTGCATCCGCCATAAGACCTCCGCCTCCATAGCTGTGGGGGCAGGTTGGCAAAGCACACTATTGCTCTGCCACATTGCCGACTTTTCAGCCAGGATTTCAGGGTTGTCAGCTGGTATTTCCTGATAGTCCCAGGCAAAGGGAGCCCAGCCCTGGCACTGAGCAATGTCTAGCAGCCGTCTGTAGGCGATCTCTAGCTCCCATTCCTGAACGGCCAGAAACTCCAAATCTTCCTGTGCCCAGTGCACTTCCGAAATGTTCAGTAGCCCTTCTCTGAAATCCATGATTTCGTCCACCCGCCGCTCCAAATCACTCCCAAAGTTAGGGTCCCCTGTCAGCTTCACAAACAACAGTCCCAAGCCGCCGTAGCTTAAGCCTTCCGTTGGGCTGTCATCCGCTATCCAGGGACATGCTTGGGATACATGCCACCGGAGGGCTCTGTAGCTCTCATCCAGCTTTATCTCTGCCCAGACCAGCCTGCTTAATTCAGCTGTCTGCTTCTTGTGTGGTTTTTCTCCCAAAAACCGCACCGGCAGTCCGTACTGTGACCAGTACCTTTCCTCGATGGAGGGGAGAACTTTTCCCTGGTGTCGCTGCTCACGGGCTAGCGCTTCCTTCCAGAGTTTGCAGCGAATAGAATCACACCATCCCAGCAGGACCTGCTCCTCTGTGCTGTATCTGCATCTCTCGCAACCTCCTTCTGAATTCCTCATCCATGGCGGCTGGTATCTGTACCTCTCCTCTCCTGCTATCTGGACCTTGGATCCAGATGGAAGTTTGGATGTCCCAGACTGCAGGAAGCTTTCCCGCTGCTTGCCACCAATGTCACGGAACGTCCCACACTCCGCTTGAGTGCTTCCGTCATATACCACTTCCTCCCAGTCTGTATACAGATATCAGATATTCCAACCTCTCTGAGCAGAAAACAAGGCGACACTTGCTTCACTGCTAACATGGACTGTTTTATTATGAATCAAAGTTACAAGACTTTATATGCCGTTGGAACCTCCTCTAACAATACAACTGTAACTTAATTAACATGAGCTAATTATCTAATCCTTTATACAGCCTAGGTGACTGAGACATGACCTTTCGCCCAGACTTGTGGTCACCGAGCTTCATACAGTTAATTAACACAATAGCAGTCGTCCCGTCTCCTACATTGTATAGAGGACAATGTCATTAGCTCATTCAATTAACATAAACACAGGTTGATGACACCAGCATCTCCTCACAGGATGTGTCCCAACAGAATGAATCCATTGAAAATCCAGGGCCCATAATCAAAAGGCAACAGGCTTGCATACAGTCCTCTCCAACAGCATCTGTCCCGGCTAGGTCTGTGACCATTATGATACAGGAAACACACTTCGGTGCAGTCCTAAGTTCATGCACAGGCAGTATCCTAAATTCTATCTCGCAAACGCAGAAAATAAAACCAAAGGCGTGGCCATTCTCTTCTCAAAATCTTGCAAATTTAACTGGACCTCTGATTATAGAGACACAGAAGGCAGGTTCATATTAGTTAAAGGCACGATGGAGGGACAAATGTACTCCCTAATGTCTTATTATGCTCCTAACAAAGGACAAGCAACGTTTTTTGCCTGCCTTTTCCACATCCTTAACCCCATGTTAGAGGGAACAGTTATCTTTGGAGGCGACTCCAACGTCACCTTTGATCAAGGCTTAGACAGATCAAAGCCCCAGGGACATCAATTAACATGCCCCCTCAAGGCCAGCCACAAAATAGCTAAACTGATTCATACTCAGGGACTGACCGATGTATGGAGAGAACTGAATCCAGCCACCAGAGACCACACACACTATTTGACCCCTCACAACACATTCGCCAGAATAGACCACATTCTATTACACACACAATCGATACCTGCAGTCACCCAATCCCGAATCAGAGACACAATCCTCTCAGATCATGCGTTAGTAAACATGTCCCTACGACTTACAACCCCAAAATCAGGACTAAAATTTTGGAGACTGAATGAATCCCTTCTAGCGGATCCAATCAGAGTCACCATGCTTGAAAAGTCACTGATAGAATACTTCAAAATTAACACCAGAGGCGACACATCAATGGAAGCTGTGTGGGCGGCTCACAAAGCTTTCATTAGGGGGGAAATCGTACAAATGTCCACTCAAATAAAAAGTGAAAGAACCGCTGAAGTTGAGAGACTGGAAAGAGAGTATGCCGCATTAAGATCCCAACACAAAAAAACCCCTCGAATTATAATATACCACAAATAGATAAAATCAAACTGGAACTTAATTTAGCCCTCACAGCACAAGCAGAAAAAAGCATAAGATCGAGTAAAAACAAATATTATACACAGAAGGATAGGATAGGCTCCATGTTGGCAGCCAAATTATCCCTCAGAATACAACTAAACGTAATGCCCCAAATCAGAATCCCCAGACTTTTCAGACCTTCTACATGAAACTGTACACAGCCTCCCCTCCAAAAAACACTGAGGCCATCAAAACTTTCCTAGTTAATTTACCCATTCCACTGTCCAAGGATCATAAAAACTCATTAGAAGCTCCATTCAAGGAAAAGGTGAGTTCTTGGCATCAAGGAACTAAAAAGTGGATCTGCCACGGGTCCGGACAGACTGTCTAATCCTTATTATAAATCTTTTGCTAACATCTTAGCTCCGCATTTAGCCAAATATTTCAACGCCAAGACCCGAGGAGACCCACTAAACTTGCAGCTCAACTCCGCATTCATAGCAATGATCCCCAAACCGGATAAAAACACAGAAGAAGTTAGCAACTATCGCCTGATCTCTCTTATTAACTGTGATCTTAAAATACTAACCAAAATCCTAGCCAATCGATTTGCTTCCTTCATAAGTAAATATATATACAAAGACCAAGTAGGATTCATCAGGCCGACAAGGCACAGACCAAATTAGGAGGGCGATCGACATAATATCTATCTTTCAATATAACTGGGAAGGGGGACCCAAACAAGAAGGTATGTTACTCTCTTTAGATTTAAAAAAAGCCTTCAATTCTGTATCCTGGCCATACATCTTCACTTCGCTGGAAAGATGGGGGTTTGGAGATAGATTCATGGGGCTAATCAGATCTCTCCACTCTAAACCCCAAGCGAGAATATGTCTCCAGGGACACTACTCGAACCCCCATCCATATTTCAAAAGGCACCATGCAAGGCTGCCCGCTATCCCCACCAATCTTTGCCTTGGCAATTAAAACCCTCGCCATCACGATTAGGGAGAACCCAAACATAAAAGGAGTAACATGCGGCACACAAACTCACAAGTGCGGACTTTACGCAGATGACATCCTCCTATTCCTCACCTCACCCATCACGTCACTACCAAATTTATGCCAGACCTTAGAGGAATTCTTAACCATTTCAGGGCTTCAAGTGAATTACTCCAAGTCTCTAGCCATGAATATATCGCTCTAGCTGCAAACTGTATTCCTGCTCCAAAAATCCTTCCTCTTCAAATGGAACGACAAGTCTATTAAATACCTTGGAATCAACTTAACACCCAAGATAGAATCTCTCTATAATAACAATTATCCCCCCGTGTTCCGGAAACTGGAAACGAAACTCAAAGTATGGGCTAGTCATAACTTCTCCTGGATAGGAAAGTTAAATTCTATAAAGATGACTCTTCTCCCCAAACTCCTATACTTGTTTCACTCCCTCCCCAGCCCAATCAACAGGGCCCACATCAAATCCTTTCAAAGTAAGATCCTACAATTCACTTGGGGCAAGGCAAGCTATAGGATACCACAAGGCTCTATGTATAGCCATAGGAACAAGGGGGGCTTAGAGCTCCCCAATTTACTTCAATATTATTTTGCAGCTAGACTAGCTCAAATATCAATCATATATTCGAGATACGAAAAACCAGATCGGGTCCAAGTTGAAAGACAAGCAATACCCCGCTACACTATAGACTTTTTAATGTGGTCATCCCCAAAATCCCGTCTACCGTTAATGGCACCGACCCTTTCCCACTCCCCAGTGCTCTGGAACAAGTTATGCAAGTCTAAAGCCCTAACCTCAGTCAGCAAACCTCTATCCCATCTATTTAACAACCCCGACTTCCCCCCAGGCCAGAACATTGTGGCTGGACAAGGAACTGTCCCAAATCGGGCACTTCTTCTCTCCTGCAGGCCCTCTCTCGCTCAAGCAATGCATTGATAAGCTGGAGCTACCCACAACAGAACATTTCAGATTCCAACAAATCTCACATTTTCTACACACCATATGGTCGGAAAAACCGCTCCCGCCTAGATTCACAGCATATGAACTGTGGTGTGGACAGGGCAGAGGGGAGTAATATTGATCATTTACTAATCACTGGTACTCCCAGACTCTAAATCTCCTTTCATGATAAGGTGGGAAGAGGAGCTACAATTCAGGAGCTGGAGGCCTGGCAATCTGCCTGCTTTAAATCCTTTAAGGGTATCTTGAACACATCACTCACAGAGGCCAGTATAAAATTAATTTCGAGGTGGTATTATACCCCCTTCAGATTAGCATCCATGTATGCCTCTGCAGATCCTCTGTGTTTCAGAGGATGTCAACTTACAGGCACAATGGCCCACATCTGGTGGGAGTGCCCCAGGACACGCCCCTTCTGGAGAAAAATCTTTAACATTATAGACAAGTTGGTCGGTCGCCAGGTGCCCAGATCTCCAACAATAGCCCTTCTCAATGAACAGATTCCAAAAACCCCTGCACATACTAGGAAGCTAATCCAGTTCATACTAGTGGGCGCTAAACTTACATTAGCTAAAGCTTGGAAACAACCAAAAATCTCCATTAAAGCCGGCAAGAGGAAGATCTCATGGATTATGTCCCAAGAAAAATTATCTAGTATACAGTCAGACACCCACACTAAATTTAAAGCCTCATGGGAACTGTGGGCTCAGTACATGGGTATCTCCCTCCTCCCTGTCAGTAGGCCAGACTGAGACTTTAAAATCCCAATCTCACAATTATTAACGATAGACAACACCAAGCAGCACCTCCTTCTCTCCTTTGCTCTCTATTATCCCTTACTCTCTCAACTCCATCCTATTCTCTTTACTCTTTTATCCCTATTTAAATGGGTTGACAGTGGAACACACAAATCACCAGCCTGGAGCTCCAGATGCTTGTAGGAACTCTGGAACCGTTTTATGCCAACCCTAGATCACATGGTGGGGGAGGGGTTCCAGGGTCGAGACCCCCACCCAGCACAGTCTGATCCCCTTGGGGGTGCTGGGTGTATAAAAGGGACTCCCTGTCTCCTGTCTCTACCATTGTACTGCCATAAGGGCATTTTCTTCAGTTGCACAACCCACCTTTCAGTTTGCAAGTTGTAACTGTTCTAGGTTCCTTTAACCACTCTATGCATAGATGGGACTCAGTCTTCCTTCTTTTGTATAACAGCTAGGTTTAGCTATATCTAGAAGACTAACTATTCGTATTGGTTATTGAATTTTATACACTGTCAACCTGCTGTTACACATGTTTGTATATGTTTGATTACAAAATAAAAACTTTTTGAAATTAAAAAAATAAATAAATAAGAATTTTAAAAAAATGTTAAATTCAGAAGAAGTTGCCGGAGCTTGAACAGTACAGGGACTACATGTTTCTGGGATTAACCCCTTCCTTAGGTTGTCCTGTGCTGCGAGGTCTTAGGCTGGTGGACAGTCCCTTGCCTCTGGCATCTTGGTTCCACTCTTCACGTCCTTGATCACCTACAGGCTCTCCCGGACTTCTGGCATACCTGTTCCAGTATTGGAGGTAGGACGGCCTCCTTTCCATTTCCCCGGGCTCCTGAGTGCTTTATACAGGCTCATTGAAGTTTTGTTTATATGTTTACATTAATAACTTTATTTTCTCTTTGGATATATTTGTATCCCCTGGCAGTTACATATACTTTCTGATTATTTTGACAATTAAATATTTTTCATCATATATGGATTTTCCATTATTGTCTAATAACCATCCTATGGAACAGCGCTCCTCCACTTGTTTTTCATATGTTTCTTCTCTTTTGGTCTTTTGAGAGTGGGAGCAGCAGCCTTAGTTTGGCAACTAACTTTCAAATAGGCCTACCTTGGTCACCCATGTTTGCTCCTTGATCCTGTGGATTTTTTTTATATTTAGCTGTTTGACTGAAGTTAAGCTTTAATATTGCTTCTGAACAAACTTAAAACTAGTTTAAGGCTGTATATTATTCTAGGTAATTTTTTTAATCATTGAACCTTCGACAATTCTGCTTAGAACATTTGTTAAAGTCAGTATATTACACATTCAGATGAACGATAGGAGTGTTTTATTTCTTTTTTTATATTCTCAAAGTATTTACAAATTGTATGTTAAAACACAGCAGTCATTTTAAAACGAACTTCCCATGGCGTACTTAGGAATGCTACTCCCGTGCAATTTTGCAGCCCAAATAAAATGTAATTTATCATTTAGATGTATATTCTTTCAAAGTGTTATGGCAGAAAATCTCTCAGTAGCAAGGTGATGTACTGGTGCAAATGTAGCAATTATAATTATATTGCTGCTATGTGTGTTGTTTATGCCACATACAGTAGTATGGAAAATTATAGTTGAAGTATTTAGTTGAAGTTTCCATAAAAACAAAAAAATAAATAAAAATGATGCTTACCACTCTAATCAAGTTCAATTGCAATACACTTTTATTAACAACACAAGACACCAACACAGAGAAAACAAAATTAAAGAGTATTTCTACTTTTGTAATACATTCCCTTTTGGGTTCAACTATGTCCTTGAAAGTCTGTTTTTTGAATGACAGTATCTGTGTTCAGTCTATTCAGCTGATTAAATTGTAGTCTTTTAATGAGGAACGTTGCACTGTCTGCATCCCTTTAGACGTTATTAACTCTTAGGGAATAGGGATGAGCCGAACAACCCCCCCCCCCCGATCGGTTCAGAACATGCAAACAGGCAAAAAATTTGTTTGAACACGCGAACACCATTAAAGTCTATGGGACACAAACTTGAAAAATCAAAAGTGCTAATTTTAAAGGCTTATATGCATGGTATTGTCTTAAAAAGTGTTTGGGGAACCGGGTCCTGCCCCAGGGGACATGTATCAGTGCAAAAAGAAGTTTTAAAAACGCCTGTTTTTTCAGAAGCAGAGATTTTAATAATGCTTAAAGTGAAACAATAAAAGTGTAATATTCCTTTAAATTTCGTACCTGGGGGGTGTCTATAGTATGCCTGTAAAGGAGCACATGTTTCCCATGTTTAGAACAGTCTGACAGCAAAATGACATTTCTAAAGGAAAAAAAAAGTCATTTAAAGGTGCTAGAGCTAGTGCTGGCTATAATGAATTGTCGGGAAAAAAAATCATTTAAAAGTGCTAGAGCCTGACACACCGCTCCACCGACACACATACAGCCTGACACACCGCTCCACCGATCTTGGTAAAGAGCCTCCGGCGGAGGCTCTTTACCACGTGATCAGCCATGTCCAACAGCTGATCACGCTGTCAATGGGAAGAGCCGTTGATCGGCTTTTCCTCACTCGCGTCTGACAGACGCGAGTAGAGGAGAGCCGATCGGCGGTTCTCCTGACAGGGGGGGTCTGCACTGATTGTTTATCAGCGCAGCCCCCCCTCAGATCACCACACTGGACCACCAGGGATCGCCACTAGGACCACCAGGGAAGGGGCAACATGTGGATGGCCAGGTATGTACCCCATGGCCATCCACATGTGCCCAATGTGCCCAATCAGTGCCCACAAATGGGCACTTATTGGCACCATTATGTTCCAGATCTGCCCAGCAATGCCCCCAATATATTTTATCAGTGCCACCTGTCATTGCCCATCAGTGCCACCTGTCATTGCCCATCGGTGCCACCTGTGAGTGCCCATCTGTGCCCATCAGTGCCCACCTATCAGTGCCCATCAGTGCCACACATCAGTGCCACCCATAAGTACCCATCAGTGCCATCCATATGTACCAATCAATGCCACCTACGAGTGGCCATCAGTGCCCCCTATGAGTGCCCATCGGTGCCACCTATGAGTGCCCATCAGCGCCGCATACCAGTGCCACCTATCAGTGCCCATCAGTGCCACCTATCAGTGCCCATCAGTGCCGCATATCAGTGCCGCATATCAGTGCCCGTCAGTGCCACCTCATCAGTGCCACCTCATTGGTGCCACCTCATCGGTGTCCATCAGTGCCACTGTATCAGTGCCCATCAGTGCAGCCATATCAGTGCCCGTCATTGAAGGAGAAAACGTACTTATTTACAAAAAATTTTAACAGAAACAAAGAAAAACTTGTTTTTTTTCGAAATTTTCGTTTTTTTTTTAATTTGCTGCGCAAAAAATAAAAACCGCAGAGGTGATCAAATACCACCAAAAGAAAGCACTATTTGTGGGAACAAAATGATAAAAAATTTGTTTGGGTACAGTGTAGCATGACCGCCCAATTGTCATTCAAATTGCGACAGCGCTGAAAGCTGAAAATTGGCCTGGGCAGGAAGGTGTCTAAGTGCCTGGTATTGAAGTGGTTAACCTCCCTGACGGTTTTCCTGAGTGAGGCTCGGGGTTAAAATTTAGTCCCATTAGCGGTAACCCCGAGCCATACTCGGGATTACATTGCAGGATGCTGGTGCCGCGTTACTTACCTTGTCCCCAGGATCCTGCAATGTCCCCCACAGTGTCCGTGGGCTCTGTCTCCTCTGAAGCCTCTCCGTCCCAGGCTCCGTTCCCTGCGAGCATCACGACGCATGGGGGCGGAGCCTGGCGGCAAATTCAAAAAATTGTAAAAATCATAACACATACAGTACTGTAATCTTACAGATTACAGTACTGTATGAAATTTTTTCACATCCCTTTGTCCCCAGTGCTTTGGCCCATGCCCTGCATGCAGTTTTATGTTATATATACTGTTCTTTCTGCCTGGAAACTGGAGATTGTCCATAGCAACCAAAAAGTGTCCCTTTATGTCAAAAGTGTCTTTAGACCAGCTAGAAAACAGCGATAGTAAATTATAACACTTGCAGAATTGAGCGATAGTGATTTATAGAGAAATTCATTTTATTATTATTATTATTATATTATTATTTTTTTTTAATTATTTATATTTATTTATTATATTTTAATTTATGTTTTTGTGTTTCAAACTTTATCATACCCGGGATATCTACTAGACTCTTGTTTGGACAGATTTAAGTGTGTTATTGTTAAGAATTACAGGCCTACAATATAAAACGCCAAATTTCCATGCAAAATAATTGTACCGCTTTCAGCACCTAAAATCTGAAATAATCATACTGCCAGGGAGGTTAACTGGCGATTGCCATGCAACACTGTACCCAAATGAAATTTATATACTTTTTTCAACAAACTTTTAACACAAAAACTACACTGTGTGCTGATCTTTCATGACTCATTTATGCTGGTATCAAAAATTAATTCAGTACCTGAGGGATTAATCATATTCGGTCACCTCAGCTCTCAGAATATTCCTCCGGGGGGCAGGAAAACATCTAGACTGGCAACAATAAAAATTCCCTTGATAAAGGAGGAACAAGCCTCTGAAACATGATATTCTAGCAACCATGTCCAGCGTCTTCCCCCTCCTGCTGAGGGCTTCCTCACTATCCGAGTGTGACGCTAGCCCCCACCCCTGGCACACGCGCATTGGGCCCCGCATGCCGGGTAGTGTGTTGGCAGCTTCCCAGAGGATACAGAGGATACACCTTTCTGAGTCCAACTGCCCTCATAGGTTTCCTCCACGAACTGAGGGAGGCAACAAGGAGAGGTGATCAGAGCTTCATGAATGTGCCTGTATTGTGCCTGTATTCTCATCTTGAAATGTGAGCGTATATGCTGAAGATTTTAACTTTTTTTAATAAGCGGTTTTACATTAGAGTGACTTTGAGCTCTTTTTCCCTTTTTGTTGTTGCATATTATTTTTTTCACACAAATAAAGCTTTATTTTGGTATTTGATAACCACTGGGTTTTTAATTTTTTTTTATATACACGAAAAAAACTCTAATTTTGAAAAAAAAGATGTTTTTACCTACTGCTATAAAACATATCCAATAAAAAAAATGAAATTTCTTCATAAATTTAGGCAAAAATGTATTCTGCTACATGTCTAAGTGTATATTAATTGGTTTGCATGAAACGTATAGTGTCTGTGAACAATGGTGTGTGTGTGTATATATATATATATATATATATATATATATATATATATATATATATATATATATATATATATATATATATATATATATTGGAATGTTTATTTTTATGTTTTTTATACTGGTAATGGCGGCACTTATAGTGGGACTGTGATAGTGTGGCGGACAATCTGACTCTGACTAACACTTTGTGGGAACTGCCTAACTGCCACTAAATTCTCCAGTGACACTAATATAGTGATCAATGCTAATAATATACACTGTCACTGTACTAATGACATAGGCTGGGAAGGGGTTCATTGTGTGCCTAACAATGTGTAATGTGTGTAATATGTGCTTCTTTTTACTTATTACTGCATTTTACTACAGATTAATTTGTTTCTTTTCCCCGCTTTGCAGGGAAAAGAAACAAAGTGATCATTCCTTTTGTACGGGGCCCTGTGTTGATTTGACACAGCCGATCAGCAGGTCCCGGCCATTAACCATTGGTTGGGATCTGCTGCCAAACTCCCACGGTATCAAATGTACAGGGGAGCAGGTGGGTGCGGGCACGCGTGTGTGCCTGAAACCCGGAAACAGGCACATCATACAGATACAGTACATCACTGTGCTTGTAGGAGCCACCCCATCACAGTATATGTACTGCTACGGGTCAGCAAATCGGTTATGTATGCTAGTGCTATATTTATAGTTTATTATATGTCCTCTGATGCATACTTCTTTATATTGTGTTATTGTGCTAATTAAAAGTGTGGTGTTGGCTAATCATCTGTTATAAAAGAGATTCTGTCTTATGTTATCAATAACTGTTTAGCCTTGTGCATCAATGTGAATTTAGAATCTCTTGAGGCTGTCCATAATTCTAAGCTGTATTTTATATTTTGGGGCACTTCTTGTGTGGTTTAGGTAGAAATCATCTGCTAAGATTTTAAAGATCTTTGTCATCAGTTGAAGTAATGATTTG
This sequence comes from Aquarana catesbeiana, assembly GCF_042186555.1. NCBI lineage: Eukaryota > Metazoa > Chordata > Amphibia > Anura > Ranidae > Aquarana > Aquarana catesbeiana. Next base: position 417,583,730 of record NC_133325.1, on the reverse strand, counting down.
TTACCTACCTTTGGTGGAATATTTTTAGTTTACAGTAGTTTCCTATATAATATCAACACTTTGTTAGATACAATATTGGCTATTCTAGTTAGGCAATGTGGAATAACGTGTGCTTTGTCTGGACATAGCAAGAACAATGATTAAAAACTGAAATGAATATGTAAGAACCAGTGCGCAAAACCACAATATGAGTAAGAGAATAATGAAACTGACGGTAAAATACCCGATGGAGAGCCGCCAACATAGATAGGTCCACTCAGTTCCCCAAAAAATCAAATATTAAATAAAAATATGTGGCGCTATTCCATCAATCAGTAACAAAAAAATGTATGATGAAGTGGGCAGAGTACACTCCACCTCATATAATATATGCCAGGAAAGAGTGAATAATAGCCTAGAAATAAATATCACCATACAAGAGTAGATCAAAAAAGAGATGCAATTCTGCAATAAGAAAAAATATAAAAATAAAAAAATATATAAAAAAATATAAGCAATTAAATACAAAGTGACTCAGTGCTTGGTGAAATAAACCGGTCACCCCTCATCAGGTGAAAAAATATCTGTGGGTATGAAAAAATGACTTCCCAAATTAAATGCTCACAACCAAAATTCATACACAAGTGATAACCAGTAGCTCACAAGTAATCACTGGAAATAAATTAATTCTAATGCTGATAGTAAAATAAAAAAAAGTGGCTCTTCAACGTGAGCTGAGAATAAAGAATAATAAAGTGACATATAATGCAGAAAAAATTCTTAAGATCAGCAAAAATTATGTGCATAAAATGCGCAATAATAAATAATTATAAATAAATACCCAAATGAATAGTGCAATCATGCCATAATAAATAAAGTATTAAATAAAGTATTAAATAATGAATTGGTAATTAAGATAAAAAATCGATTGTGATAGGACAGCTAATCCCACCACAGAGATGCTGTCCCAAACGGTGACAATAGTGCAATATAGTCCATACAAAGGTGCAGTAGTGATGGGTGATTTCCACAAAAAGTCTTTAAACACAGTGCAAAAAAGTGTGCAGTGACTGGTAGTTTTTCTTCTATGCACGTTCTAGTGCATCTCCCAGGTGTTTCCCCCAGCCTCTCACCTCCAACAGCGGCCCCCAATGGGCCTAGTAGAGCGGGTGGATATTTCTAGGAGAGGATGTGTTTCCTGCAGCGTGTCTTTAAACATCAAATAGGTCTGTCTCTCTGCAGCTTATCCCACAGCTCTCAGCACTCTCAGCGGTCCCAGCGGTTATTAAGAACAAAGGAAAGGTCTCATGGTGTAGTGTAGGAGGGAGGAGGGGAAGGGGAGGGGAGGGGGGGGGAACCAGATGGAACAATTCAGCATCCCAAATCCCTTAGTCAGAAGCATACTAAACTAAAATATGGATAGGTTATAAGACCACTAAAAATTAGAGATAAAACAATTTAAATCAAATTCCACGTTATGTCCTAGGGGCGATAAAGTCTGTAATTCATGAATCCATCTGGATTCGGCCTGACTAATTTTGATAATTTTATTGTCGCCCCTCCAATGAGGTTTATACTTTTCAATTCCGCATATTTTCAGTGATGAAGGGTCACTATTGTGATATTCTACATAGTGTCGAGATAGACTGTGCTTGTCAAATTTTTTCTTGATATTTTGTACATGTTCTTTCAGTCTAATCCATAGTGCCCTCTTTGTTCTGCCAACATATTGGATATGACAGGGGCACTCCAGGAGATAGACCACTCCTTCACTCCTACATGAAATAAAATCCTCTATTTCATAATTCTGTGTAGTAACAGTGGACGTGAAACTTGATTTTTTCTTTTTATTTTCTTTTGTATGTCTGCAAGCATAGCAGTTTTTGCAGGGATAAAACCCCTTTCCCTCAAAGAAGGAGAATTTTTTCTTCTGGGGTGGATCTAAAACATTTTTTGCTAGACGATCCCGCAATGTCGGGGCCCTCCTGTATATAAATTTAGGTGTTTTTGATAGAATGGGGCCCAGATGGCGATCTGTCTTGACAATGTCCCAGTATTTCTTAATAATTTTTTCAATTTGTTTGTATTGCATGTTATAGTCCATAATAATGGGTACATTGTCCTCTTGGGTAAGGTTTTTTTCTTCATCTTGTATTAGTTTATCTCTCTCCAGACGTGTAACATCAATAATTTTTTCTTCGATGAATTTAGCATCATATCCTTTCTGGATAAACCTTTCTCCAACCATTTTAGCCTGTTCCATAAAAACGTCTTTTTTAGTGCAATTTCGCCTTAGTCTTACCAATTGTCCCTTAGGTATGTTATTCAACCATAGTGAGTGGTGACAACTATCCAGAGGTAAGTAACTGTTTCTATCCACTGCCTTAAAATAAGTTTGAGTACATAATTTAGTTCCTTCTTTTTTAATTTCGAGATCAAGAAAATTAATTTTCTCATTATTGATCTCCCAAGTCAATTTTATATTTTTATTGTTATTATTCAATTAAAAACAAAAATCACTAAGGCTTTCTTTGTCTCCCTTCCAGATAATAAAAATGTCATCAATGAAACGTTTGTATACTAGCAACTGATGCGGTCGATTACTATACAGTACTTCTTCCTCCCACTCTGACATATACAAATTAGCCACGCTAGGTGCATATTTAGCACCCATTGCAATTCCCCGTATTTGTTTGTAGTAGTTCTTATCATGCCAGAAATAGCTGGATTCCAGACTTTATTTTAAACAGTCTAATAAGAATCTTCTTTGTTTACATTTTAAACTGCTAAATTTCCTTAGGGCCCATTTAGTTGCCTGTAAAGCTTCATCATGATTGATGATCGTATACAAGGACGAGACATCGGATGTTGCCAGATATATAGGTCCATCACTCAAGGTCACATCATTGAGGAGTTGAATAAGGTGCTTAGTATCTCTCAAGTATGATTTTGTCATCTTCACTACTGGTTGTAAAAACCAGTCAATGTATTCGCCTATTCTTGCACTTACTGAATTGATCCCATTCACTATAGGTCGTCCTGGGGGTTTGTCCTTATCCTTGTGAATCTTTGGCAACGTATAGATTATGGGTATCTTGCAAGTTTTTGGCTGTAAGTAGAGAGCCTCCTTTTTATTTAAGAGGCCCTTATTAACCCCTTTTTGAATGACTTTTGCCAATTCTTTTTTGAGGCTTGATGTTGGGTTACTTAATAATAAACGGTAGGTATCTTTGTCATTCACTTGTCTATTCAGCTCCTCGTAGTAGTCATCCTTGGATTGGATGACAATTGCTCCTCCTTTATCGGCCTGTCGAATTACAATATCTTTTCTTGATTCCAATTTTTTTATACCATTCTTTATACTTCTTGGGTCCTGCATGTTTTTCACTTTTAATTCTTGTAGATCTTTTAAAACCATTTTTTTTAAAAACTTCAATGTGTCCATCTTTACCAGCAGGTGGATTAAAAAGAGATTTATTCTTCAAATTGCTGAACAAAATTTCATTATTATCTGGTATAATTTTTCTTCTTTCCAATGGATTACTGATCATGTATTTTTTTATATTAAGGCTCCTGATGAACTTATTAATGTCCACGTATGTATTGAATTTATTCAAATTCTTCCTTGGGGCGAACTTTAATCCCTTATCCAGTACTTTAATCTCTTCTGGTGTTAGTTCTACCCCACTGATGTTAATGATGCCCTCCCCTATTGTTCTCTTTTTCTTTTGCTCCTTGATTCCTGCTCGGCGTCCTCTTCTCGTTTTTTGTTTTTTCCTTTCTTTTTTTTTTTTTTTATCTTAATTACCAATTCATTATTTAATACTTTATTTAATACTTTATTTATTATGGCATGATTGCACTATTCATTTGGGTATTTATTTATAATTATTTATTATTGCACATTTTATGCACATAATTTTTGCTGATCTTAAGAATTTTTTCTGCATTATATGTCACTTTATTATTCTTTATTCTCAGCTCACGTTGAAGAGCCACTTTATTTATTTTACTATCAGCATTAGAATTAATTTATTTCCAGTGATTACTTGTGAGCTACTGGTTATCACTTGTGTATGAATTTTGGTTGTGAGCATTTAATTTGGGAAGTCATTTTTTCATACCCACAGATATTTTTTCACCTGATGAGGGGTGACCGGTTTATTTCACCAAGCACTGAGTCACTTTGTATTTAATTGCTTATATTTTTTTATATATTTTTTTATTTTTATATTTTTTCTTATTGCAGAATTGCATCTCTTTTTTGATCTACTCTTGTATGGTGATATTATTTCTAGGCTATTATTCACTCTTTCCTGGCATATATTATATGAGGTGGAGTGTACTCTGCCCACTTCATCATACATTTTTTTGTTACTGATTGATGGAATAGCGCCACATATTTTTATTTAATATTTGATTTTTTGGGGAACTGAGTGGACCTATCTATGTTGGCGGCTCTCCATCGAGTATTTTACCGTCAGTTTCATTATTCTCTTACTCATATTGTGGTTTTGCGCACTGGTTCTTACATATTCATTTCTGTTTACCCTCTATTTCACTAGTGCTGCATACCATGGAAGTTTTTCAGTTTCTAGATAATAGAACTTTTGATATAGATACAGTGTTTACTAAACAGGAAATCTACCAGACAGGAAATGTTGAAAGTGGTTTTAGGAAGATAGGACATTTGATGGAGAAGAAAATTAATGCATGGTGGGATATAGTAACCCATGAAAAATATATCAAGGATAAAATAGTACCCAGGAGACTCCGGTGGGATGTACCTATAAATGATGGTCTGGTAGACAAGGAATCTACAGATGAATGGTTCCACTTCTTCAATGAGAAGGGTTTGGAGCTACTGGAATTCCTGAGGAAAAGGAAACAAAAGAAAATCAGACTCTTAAATAAAACCATTGAGGAAATTAAAACCACTCTGGAACCTTCCAAAGAACTACCAGAATTTAAGACACTATCCAAACAACTGAATCACGATATGGAATTGAAAGATAAGGAAACAGCCACACGAAAAAGGAAAAAATATCAGAGAGATATAAAAGACTTCAATGATGATCTGGTGTTCAAGTGGCAGAATAAAATTGAAGAGGCTATTATAAATTCAAACAATAGCACCCCAGTCAAAGAAGTAAAAGTGTTAGAGAATATAAATGAAAGGAAGATTGATGAGCCTCTGCCCAATAGTGGCATTCAGGGCAACTATAACACTTATAACACCCCCCAACAGAAACAAAGATGGAAAGGCAATAATTGGAATAAACCATTCTGGAAAAACAATGGAAATCCGAACAATCATCAAGGAAGATTCTACCATCAGTCTCCATGGGATAGAAGATCCCCTTATCGGAGATGGCAAAACTATGAGAACAATGGGGACAGAAGTAACTACTACCCAGATAGAGTAAGAAGAGAAGAAAGACCTTTGAGGAACGAGAGAGATGAAAGGAGAAGAAGGGACTCTCCTCCACGCTTTGATCATTATGCTGTACCGACATACAATAGATATGAACAATTACAGGGGTATAATGATGGAGGGAGATCACCCTGGTATTACAAACAACGACAAGGGGAAAGGCATGAACGAGAGAGAACACCATATCGTTTTTTAGATCAACGCCATCGAGCATCGCCGAGGCGTCAGTACCACGAGGATCCCCCAAGGAGACAGAACAGGCGTACCCCGAATCCCAGTCCGGACAGGAGAACAAGGAGGAGAGAAGACAGGAGACAGGAAGGACAAAGGGATCAAGACAGGGGGGAATATCAAAGAAACACCCCAAGAAGATCTGTGGAAAAAAAGAAAGGAAAAAACGAAAAACGAGAAGAGGACGCCGAGCAGGAATCAAGGAGCAAAAGAAAAAGAGAACAATAGGGGGGGCATCATTAACATCAGTGGGGTAGAACTAACACCAGAAGAGATTAAAGTACTGGATAAGGGATTAAAGTTCGCCCCAAGGAAGAATTTGAATAAATTCAATACATACGTGGACATTAATAAGTTCATCAGGAGCCTTAATATAAAAAAATACATGATCAGTAATCCATTGGAAAGAAGAAAAATTATACCAGATAATAATGAAATTTTGTTCAGCAATTTGAAGAATAAATCTCTTTTTAATCCACCTGATGGACACATTGAAGTTTTTAAAAAAATGGTTTTAAAAGATCTACAAGAATTAAAAGTGAAAAACATGCAGGACCCAAGAAGTATAAAGAATGGTATAAAAAAATTGGAATCAAGAAAAGATATTGTAATTCGACAGGCCGATAAAGGAGGAGCAATTGTCATCCAATCCAAGGATGACTACTACGAGGAGCTGAATAGACAAGTGAATGACAAAGATACCTACCGTTTATTATTAAGTAACCCAACATCAAGCCTCAAAAAAGAATTGGCAAAAGTCATTCAAAAAGGGGTTAATAAGGGCCTCTTAAATAAAAAGGAGGCTCTCTACTTACAGCCAAAAACTTGCAAGATACCCATAATCTATACGTTGCCAAAGATTCACAAGGATAAGGACAAACCCCCAGGACGACCTATAGTGAATGGGATCAATTCAGTAAGTGCAAGAATAGGCGAATACATTGACTGGTTTTTACAACCAGTAGTGAAGATGACAAAATCATACTTGAGAGATACTAAGCACCTTATTCAACTCCTCAATGATGTGACCTTGAGTGATGGACCTATATATCTGGCAACATCCGATGTCTCGTCCTTGTATACGATCATCAATCATGATGAAGCTTTACAGGCAACTAAATGGGCCCTAAGGAAATTTAGCAGTTTAAAATGTAAACAAAGAAGATTCTTATTAGACTGTTTAAAATATAGTCTGGAATCCAGCTATTTCTGGCATGATAAGAACTACTACAAACAAATACGGGGAATTGCAATGGGTGCTAAATATGCACCTAGCGTGGCTAATTTGTATATGTCAGAGTGGGAGGAAGAAGTACTGTATAGTAATCGACCGCATCAGTTGCTAGTATACAAACGTTTCATTGATGACATTTTTATTATCTGGAAGGGAGACAAAGAAAGCCTTAGTGATTTTTGTTTTTATTTGAATAATAACAATAAAAATATAAAATTGACTTGGGAGATCAATAATGAGAAAATTAATTTTCTTGATCTCGAAATTAAAAAAGAAGGAACTAAATTATGTACTCAAACTTATTTTAAGGCAGTGGATAGAAACAGTTACTTACCTCTGGATAGTTGTCACCACTCACTATGGTTGAATAACATACCTAAGGGACAATTGGTAAGACTAAGGCGAAATTGCACTAAAAAAGAAGTTTTTATGGAACAGGCTAAAATGGTTGGAGAAAGGTTTATCCAGAAAGGATAAGGATAATATTATTGATGTTACACGTCTGGAGAGAGATAAACTAATACAAGATGAAGAAAAAAACCTTACCCAAGAGGACAATGTACCCATTATTATGGACTATAACATGCAATACAAACAAATTGAAAAAATTATTAAGAAATACTGGGACATTGTCAAGACAGATCGCCATCTGGGCCCCATTCTATCAAAAACACCTAAATTTATATACAGGAGGGCCCCGACATTGCGGGATCGTCTAGCAAAAAATGTTTTAGATCCACCCCAGAAGAAAAAATTCTCCTTCTTTGAGGGAAAGGGGTTTTATCCCTGCAAAAACTGCTATGCTTGCAGACATACAAAAGAAAATAAAAAGAAAAAATCAAGTTTCACGTCCACCGTTACTACACAGAATTATGAAATAGAGGATTTTATTTCATGTAGGAGTGAAGGAGTGGTCTATCTCCTGGAGTGCCCCTGTCATATCCAATATGTTGGCAGAACAAAGAGGGCACTATGGATTAGACTGAAAGAACATGTACAAAATATCAAGAAAAAATTTGACAAGCACAGTCTATCTCGACACTATGTAGAATATCACAATAGTGACCCTTCATCACTGAAAATATGCGGAATTGAAAAGTATAAACCTCATTGGAGGGGCGACAATAAAATTATCAAAATTAGTCAGGCCGAATCCAGATGGATTCATGAATTACAGACTTTATCGCCCCTAGGACATAACGTGGAATTTGATTTAAATTGTTTTATCTCTAATTTTTAGTGGTCTTATAACCTATCCATATTTTAGTTTAGTATGCTTCTGACTAAGGGATTTGGGATGCTGAATTGTTCCATCTGGTTCCCCCCCCCCTCCCCTCCCCTTCCCCTCCTCCTCCTCCCTCCTAGATAGTTTGAATACTTCTTATGATCCTATTAGCACGTTAACTTCCACCCTTTATATGTGGGTATTTATTGAAGATTAATATATTTCTCCCTCTTTTATTGCATTATTTTAATTTATTTTTAATAACCTTTTCCATATTTTTTATGATATTTTTAATGAGCTTTATGCATCTTTACCTGATGAACTGGTTGTTTTGGTTGTATTGACATAGTGACCAGCGTTTTTATTGGAATACAATCTTATTTTATGGTTCCTACGAAATTAGAATGGATAGCATGGATAATTTTTAAGTTACCACAAGATGGCGATGATGGCCTTGTGGTTTTATCTAATACTTATTTTTATTACAGGAATTTATAATGTTAATGGCTCTAATAAGTTCTAGTTTATAGATGTTTTTAATTACAGTCTAAATGAAGAGATGTTGTTTACTGATCATGTCATCCTTGGTTATAAATGAGTATATCATTGACACCCCCCTATGGTGCATTGTACACAGAAGCTCGGCTTTTGGTATTGTTGATCCGTTGCTATGTCAACGGCGCATATATAAACGGAATGACTGGCACCGGACTCCTCATCCCTTTGATAAAGTCACGTGCTGTGACGCAACGCGTCAGGGTAGGAGGAGTCAGGTGCCGACGCTTCTCGGGGACGGCCGAACCCGGTAGCTTTGTTCACATCTGCTGTTTGCTGTCAATTTTAATATAAGTTACTACGTTTTTTTCAATAAATGGGCTTTTAAATACTACACCATGAGACCTTTCCTTTGTTCTTAATAACCGCTGGGACCGCTGAGAGTGCTGAGAGCTGTGGGATAAGCTGCAGAGAGACAGACCTATTTGATGTTTAAAGACACGCTGCAGGAAACACATCCTCTCCTAGAAATATCCACCCGCTCTACTAGGCCCATTGGGGGCCGCTGTTGGAGGTGAGAGGCTGGGGGAAACACCTGGGAGATGCACTAGAACGTGCATAGAAGAAAAACTACCAGTCACTGCACACTTTTTTGCACTGTGTTTAAAGACTTTTTGTGGAAATCACCCATCACTACTGCACCTTTGTATGGACTATATTGCACTATTGTCACCGTTTGGGACAGCATCTCTGTGGTGGGATTAGCTGTCCTATCACAATCGATTTTTTATCTTAATTACCAATTCATTATTTAATACTTTATTTAATACTTTATTTATTATGGCATGATTGCACTATTCATTTGGGTATTTATTTATAATTATTTATTATTGCGCATTTTATGCACATAATTTTTGCTGATCTTAAGAATTTTTTCTGCATTATATGTCACTTTATTATTCTTTATTCTCAGCTCACATTGAAGAGCCACTTTATTTATTTTACTATCAGCATTAGAATTAATTTATTTCCAGTGATTACTTGTGAGCTACTGGTTATCACTTGTGTATGAATTTTGGTTGTGAGCATTTAATTTGGGAAGTCATTTTTTCATACCCACAGATATTTTTTCACCTGATGAGGGGTGACCGGTTTATTTCACCAAGCACTGAGTCACTTTGTATTTAATTGCTTATATTTTTTTATATATTTTTTTATTTTTATATTTTTTCTTATTGCAGAATTGCATCTCTTTTTTGATCTACTCTTGTATGGTGATATTTATTTCTAGGCTATTATTCACTCTTTCCTGGCATATATTATATGAGGTGGAGTGTACTCTGCCCACTTCATCATACATTTTTTTGTTACTGATTGATGGAATAGCGCCACATATTTTTATTTAATAAATGATTAAAAACTATTTCACAATATCCATGCAAAAAAGTGTGATTTAAACTTGCAATTCCTTGATTATCCTTCTTTACAAAAAGAGGATCCATATAATTCTTGTGCATAATGAAGTATATGCAAATTCTGACCATTTCTAGATAAAAGTGCTGTTTCTATACCTTAGAATTAAACTGGTAATAATGTTATAAAAGCATTAGATAAATGTAGGGCATCTGGCTTAGATCCATCATCATAATGTTCATCAATTTACATTTCCTTACAACATACATACTATTAAACAATAAGTGGTACATATGATCAAACATACCACATTTTGAGCATTGCAACGAATGTACATAGAAAAGAGTAACAATTTGTCTGTAACCAAATAGGTTATAATAGGAAAAACTTGATGCACATTACAATAGTAGTATGTCCTATATCCACATTTAGATCACCCCTTCCTGGATATATGAATAAATGAATGACGGAAGAATCTTCAAAGTAGAATAATAAGAAGTCAGAACTTTCATACACAGGAGCCGTTCTACTGAGAAACCTGCAAGCATTATATGCAATCTTCAAAATGGTTTCAGACACTTTACTGTTAGCATTATTAACAGTAAGCTTTTGTCCGACTTTTCTTTTAGGTGAATGTATAAGTGAATCCTGTTGATTTTTTTTACCAAAGCAAAGTTCCTTATAGGGGCCATTTTGAGAAATTGTTTTTTTTTTTTTTTTTTACCTAAATCATACAGAAATGAAAATTCCCTGACATGGTATCATTTGAACAGTTATCTATAGTGTATAAAAATTCACCAGCTGCAATAATCTTGTCTCGGAAGAAGAAACCACTGCATTATTTGTTTTATGGGCTACTGACAACCCTGATTATGTGTTTTCTTATATAAGGTTATGTCCAGAATTATTTTTTTTCTTTACAGTCATATAAATGGAAGAGTACGAACAATGACATTAGGATATTCCCGCAAAATCTCCTGAAACTCTTTGCTACAATCAGTAGGTTATCTACATGAATAACCATAACAAGCAATGAAGTTTCAAAAAGGATTGTCATGTACAAAGGTACAAGTTCCCCTTACTACCTCATACACAGGTTAGAAACCGACAGGGGGAAATTGGCCTCTACTGAACCTTCACATCTGAAAATGCACAAAAGAATAACCATCAACACACTAGTAGATCCTTGGAGCAGAAGTCCAGTGGAGGTAGTGAGTCAATCCACAATATGCAAAACCCACAGTAAGTAAATAAATACATGGTTGAGATAAACATATGAATATAAGCAGACAAAAAGATTAAAGATTTAGTTCAATAGTTTTTATTAGGTTTTAACAAATACAAAAAGAAGAAAAATAGTGCTTCAATGAGGTTGTACAAACATACAGTTGGTCCGCCTTAACGCCTTAAAGGGACAATACTTAGTACATAAGAGTTCTAGAATCTTGTGCAATTTTTTAGATACATAACACAAAACTAGCCAAAATTATTCCAGGCGGCGGCGGGGGGGGGGGGGGGGTAAGAGGGGGGAAAGGATGAGAGCAAGCAAAAGGAGGGTAAATAAAGGATGAGATAAATATCCCCATCCTAAGGATCATATGAGTAATGAATACAATTTGTCAAATCTATGTTTGTACCATACATTTTGGGTGAGTGAGCCAAGAAGACCAGTTGTAAATACATTTATCCATTTGCCTGTTTTTTCTAGCTATTAGCTTTTCCATCTAATACTGGAACTTAAGGTGAGAGATCATTGTGAAGAGAGTAGGGGTATCTGTGGATCTCCAAAGTCTAGTGATATTTAGTTAAGCAGCTAGTAACAGGTGTATAACTATAGATCTGGGGAGATGGGGGAGATGTCTCTGTGCCAATATGGAGTAGTGCTAAGGCCTGATTGGGGGCGATAATTAGGCCTGTGATAGTAGATAGCATAACAAATATTAGTTTCCAAAAGGAAGTGGGAGATTTACAGAACCAAAGAGTGTGGGCTAGGGATCCTATGCTGCCACATTGTCTCCAATACTTGGGGGGGGGGGGGGACAAAAAGATTATAAACAAAACAACAAAATCAAACAAAAAAAGGCCCCTAAATGTTGAAAAAAGGGCAGACTTGAATGGACTACTTGTTCCTTTTCTGTCATCACTCATCTATGTTTCTGTATCAATAAATATTCAACGGCTACTAAAATAAAGAATGATTCTATTAATCCTACTGTAATATAGTAAATGTAAATCAATAGCTGAGATTTCAAGAGCGTTTTTAATGGAAACAGCTCAAATGAAGAGCTTGAATTAGGGAGCATGGGTGGAAAAAGCTTCCTAAAACTGGAGCAAAAACAAAGCCTTATGCTAAGATGAATAGGGTATTTAAACTATATTATTTTTACATCTCTAGAATGTAAAGATAAACCCTTGGTTGGTTTATTATGTTCTCAGCTATGCTTCTCCTTTAAGGTAGTGCTCCTTTTTACACTTTTTTTCATGTCATAACTTTGCCCTTTTAGGGTGTACATTTTTTAGCATTTTTACTGGTCCTTGTTGCTTTTTCCCACTTTGCTTACTGCATTTTGTTTTGGTTGTTAGGCAACAACGGAAACTTTTTCAAGCCACTCTATATAGTAGTTGTTTTTTTATGCATTGGATGCACCCCTCATTCAACATGTATACACAACTAGCTTGGCTTTGACAGTGCTGCGAACGTGGCACACATGCAGTGCAATCGCAACCACAGATCTTCCTACAGAATCTGCCATGCAAGGTGGACGTAACATTTTTTATTTATTAGTCTGCAATTTAATGTTTCATTCTTTGAGTTATATCATTGTTTTTATTTTATTTTTTTTGCATTTTTTTAGAAGCATGCATCATTATGACATATAAAAAGCTAGTGGGATTTCTTATTATTTTATAGACCTATAGTTTACAAAAAGCTTTATTTTGTTTGTGCTAATTGTCTTATTTGGCATGATGAAGGAGTTCTGTGTGACATAATATCTCTGCTTTATATTTTTACCCTTGTGTACATTAAATGAAGCACTGATTGATTCCAAGATGTTGTGATAAAGACATATGTACTGTAACCCCCATATGCCAGTATCCAGAAGTAAGAACCAGTAATGACAAAATGATTTTAATTATCACCAACCATTTACATTTTGGTTCACTAAGATTCTCATGTCATGTTTTTGCTGCTTTTGCTTGCATATCATTTTAATGAACATCAATCACTGTCACTGTCTTGACATTTTGCTGAATTCAGGACGCACATTCTTCATGCTCTATTTAGAGGCAACCAACATTTAGCTGGTCCTGGGTACATCTTTCATGGATCTGCAAAGAGTAGGCAAATGATGAAATCACAACACCAAATGTTTGCCACTAACTTTTCTGTCCTTAGAAATATTTCTTAAGTTCGGAATCAAGTCTTATTACTCAAGACCTGAAAATGATGAGGATGTAACATTTCACCACTTAACATTGTAATAAAATATTTAATACTTGTTAACAAATACTGCTTTAAAGCCTTTTAAAAATGTATTGCTATCACCTTGAACTCTGTTTGATGTCCTTGGATGCTAAGAAGGTGGGAGCATGCTCATTAGATTTCATGATGGAAGGGACACTGGGATCATTTGTATGGTAAGTTCACAGCTACAGCTCCAACTGTTCTTGGGCAACATCAATCCCTCACAACTCCTGACAGCCAAGGCTTACAGGTCTATCAACGTCACTTTTGCTGGGATGGGCCATTTGTCTTCCATTTGCTCTTATACATTAGTCGCTCTTCTGTCTTTGCCATGATGGGGACTCAGCTCTCCCCAAGCCATCACAAGGATATTATTAAGTGTAATGGGAGATGCAGACAGGATAGCAAATAGCTTCAGCATTCTTTAAAGAGATGGGGGAAGGTCACATCTAACTGGAAAATGGAAGATAGAGGAAGGAATTTCAGGCTGAGAGATCAGATACAACTTGTAATGATAGCCATATCTCACATGATGAATAAAATATATCATTTGTTTTGAAAAGGACCCAAAACCTGCAGTCATAATCTGAATGTCTCCATTGTTCAATGAATTGGAATGTGCTGCCACTTTGCATATATATAGGATAATCATGATTCCTACATATTAAATCATTATCTCCATTTTTAAGCCTCATGCTCTATTTGATCACTTTCATTTGTATTTTTGTAATGAAACCATGTTCATTTAAAGAAATATTGATAGTAATAAAGCATAGCTTTATATTTAATAGAATCATTTTACCCTGGAAATCATTTAAAAGGCAAAAAGAAATGTTATCTCCCTTTTTCAGTGTAGGAAAATATTATTCCTATTATATACAGGTATTATACTTTCCTATTACGTATTTTTCAAAGACAGCTAGAACTACTGGCCCTCCACTGAGCAAAGCTGTATAGTAATCTCCCTTCTTTGTTCCTCCTCTGTCACTAACTGGATCTAAGCAGGAAAGCAGTACTAAGGTGAGAAAATACCCTGTCAAAATATGTTCTTTCTGCCACATCCTAAAGGAGGTAAAAGAGCAAGAATACATGCATAGGGGCTGCATGATTGAACCTTATTTTTAAAGTATAACTAAAGGCAAAACTTTTTTTTCTTATAGATAGAGTGTATATGGATTAGAACACCTGTCAGATTCTTTATTGCTGCCCGTGCCCTTGATAGTAATAATGGATTCACCCTCTCTGCTTGTAATTTTTACTAATATCATTGTTGATAGTATCACTGATAGAAAATGCTTTTGTTTTGGCTATGGGACAGGAAGTGAAGGAAAATCATCCCAGTGGGGAGATGGAGAAGAAAAAACTAACATGGGTTATGAACCTCCCTTACTCAAGCCAAAATGTTTAAAAAAATTGTTGCCTTTAATTTTACTTTAGGTTGTATTCTTCTTTGCTTTGCATTTTCAACACATGTGATTACATCAGGATACACAGTGCTTCTAAGTTTAGTCTCTTCAGAATATTCTCACATATTCATATACATGACTTACTGTATAAAAGGAACACAGATCATAAACATCTGTGAGCGTTAGCAACTTTCCATGAGACCTTTAACATAAAGTAAATTAAAATTCCCAATTCTCAATTAATTATTAATAAAGAAACTCAATTATTCCGCACGTAATTGTTACTAGGGGTTTTTGCATTTTATGTTAGTTACACCAATAACTTTGTGTCAACATTTATTTTGAGATGTTTCTACTTTGTTTTTATATCATTAAATCAATTACGCAATTTCTTCCAAAGTACTTTAAAGAGGAAGTAAACTTCCATCACTAAATTTTACCTATAAGTAAGCCTATAATCAGTAGTGTAAATATCGGCACGGTTTAGGAGATATTTACTGTACATACAGCCAGTGACATCACTGGTGCATGTGCTCTGAAGGAACAGCCACCTGTGCCATTCCTTCAGAGCCCTGTGTGGTGAAGTGTCGTCATCACAGCTCTGGCCAGTCACAGAGCTGGAGTCTGCACACCCAGAAGCAAGATGGGTGAAGATTGAAGCTGCTTCCAGCGACATTGCATCACTGGAATGCTTTGTTTTCAGGTAAGTTTCACATAATGTGTTAGTATGCCATGCATACTACCGGTAGCATATCATGACATTACCTTGCAGGTAAGAAAAGAAAAAAAAATGTCCAGCGGTTTAAAACCTCTTTAACCGGTTCAATACAGGGCATTTTCACCTCCTTCCTTCCCAGGCCAATTTTTATTTTTCAGCGCTGTCGCACTTTAAACGACAATTGCGCGGTCGTGCGACGTTGTAATTGACGTCCTTTTTTCCCCACAAATAGAGCTTTCTTTTGGTGGTATTTGATCACCTCTGCGGTTTTTATTTTTTGCGCTATAAACAAAAGAAGAGCGACAATTTTGAAAAAAACACAATATTTTTTACTTTTTGCTATAATAAATATCCCAATTTTTAAAAAAAAAAACAAATTTTTTCCTCAGTTTCGGCCGATAAGGAATTCTTTTACATATTTTTGGTAAAAAAAATCACAATAAGCGTATATTGATTGGTTTGCGCAAAAGTTATAGCGTCTACAAAATACGGGATAGATTTATGGCATTTAAAAAATATATATATTTATTTATTTATTTTAAGAGTAATAGCGGCGATCGCAATTTTTTTTCGTGACTGCGACATTATGGCGGACACATCGGACACTTTTGATACATTTTTGGACCATTCACATTTATACAGCGATCAATGCTATAAAATTGCATTGATTACTGTGTAAATGTGACAGGCAGTGAAGGGGTTAACCACTAGGGGCACACAAGGGGTTAAATATGTTTCCTAAGGGAGTGTTTCTAACTGTAGGGGGCGGGGACGTACAAGGGGAGGAGACCGATCAGTGTTCCGCTGTACTAGGAACACAGATCGCTCTCCTCACAACTGACAGGACGTGGATCTGTGTGTTTAAACACACAGATCCACGGTCCGGCCCTGTTAACGGGCACACGCACCGGGTCCCGAGCAACACAGCGGGCGCGGGCACCCTGGACGGCCGGGAATCCCAGGCCGTCATATGACGTCCACCCAGGATGGAAGAGCCCATCTGTGGACGTCATATTTCTATGGCTGGGTAGGGAAGTGGTTAAAAAATACATCTAAATTAACCAGATCTGTTCAATCTTTAGCAGGCAAACTCTGGCCTTAAAGTGATTGTAAAGGCTCATTTTTTTTTAAAATAACAAACAAGTTATACTTACCTCCTCTGTGCAGTTAGTTTTGCACAGAACAGCCAGGATCCTCCTCTTCTCGGGTCCCTCTTTGCTGCTCCTAGCCCCTCCCTCCTTTGAGTGCCCCTCAGCCAGCAGCTTGCTACAGGGGGCACCCAAGCCGAGTCAGAGCTCCGTGTATCCATTCAGACATGGAGCCCTGACTTGGCCCTGCCCCCTCTCTCCCCTGATTGCCTGACTGACTTTGATTGACAGCTGTGGGAGCCAATGGCACCGCTGCTCTGTCTCAGCCAATCAGGAGGAGTGTACTGGATGGCTGAGGGGATTGTGGACATTGCTGGAGAGAGAAGGAGCTCAGGTAGGTAATTGGGGGGTGCTAGGGGGACTGCTACACACAGAAGGTTTTTTATCTTAATGTATAGAATGCATTAAGTTAAAAAAACCTTCTGCCTTTACAACTCCTTTAAAGACTCTTATACTTTTGTAAGGCTTGATTAATCAATCTTTTTCAATAGTTTATTGTGTGTAAGTTTGAATTTTGATGGGTTTAATTTGCTCCTTAAAAAAAATCTTGTACTTTTGGGAGCTGTTAGCCCGTGTCCTAAATTTAATAAGTCCAGGATGAATAATAACCAGAATGCTAAATTAGTGGAAAGTGGGTATGCATTGCCCTATTATCATACTCCACCATTTTTGGTAAATATTGTATAGTTAGACTTCCTGACAACTTTTATCTCTAAGGTACTCTATTGGTGAGATATCCACATGCCTATATATCACAAACACTTGCCATTTTTTTTTTTAATGAAATATTTATTTTCACCTGTTTTTAGTCTTATTGTATCTCAGAGCTTCCAATCTCCTAAAAACCACTTCCTTTCCACAATTATACACTCCACGTTGATTGCACAGTATTTCTCAGGACAGGTTTTCAGATGATGAACAGTGGACTATTGTATGTCTGTGTAATATGTGTTAAAATGACCACTTGTAGTCAACTCTGGAACCAATTGTAACAGAGAGACAAAACAGCAGTTCAGTTGGGGGGCAGGGGCACAGAGGTATCACCCTATGACAGGACTGAACAAGGATCTTCATGGCAGGCTCACTAAGTATTATTTTAATGAAAGCTGCAGATTTAAAAATATTTTAGAAAACCTTTGAAATGACATTCAAATTTTAAAGCTAAAATGGGATTTTAGTAATTAGATTAACAGGAATGGGATAAATTGGATAGTCTCCTAAATTAAGAAAAAAATCAATTCAATGCCTGGAACATGCTACAGAAATATCTATGTCAATGACATGAGATGAAGTGGCAAAAGGGAACACTGAGAAGAAAGGTCAGTCCAACATCTGCATTATCATCAATGGCACCCAAATTTAGAGTTCTGTTGTTCAGATGAGAAGAGAAATACATATTCAGAATAGAGAAAAGCCTATGTTAGGTGTGACTGATCATATTCTCCAATCTGGACAGAAATATATACTGATAAAAGGTCTCACCATTAAAAAGGGATTATAATTTGCAACCGGTGGAGCTGACTGGTTAAAGTTCCTGCCAGAGATATATTGTCACATGAAAGTTATGTTCAAAGATTTGATGTGGCTAAATGTGACACTGCAACTCAGTTTTAATAAGTCACTTTATCTTATGGTTTCCAGCCTTGACATTTGGAAATAATACTTAGAGGTGTAGGGGAAGTGAATGAACAGCACAGTGGCCTAATTCCTTCACATTTTGTTGTTCGAGAAAAAGCAATTGTTACAAAGTTTATATATATATATATATATATATATATATATATATATATATATACCAAATACAAGCAAGTTATACATTTAGACTAAACTCAGCTAAATGGATCTAGCCTACAGCTTGCCATTTATCTTCCACATCTGTTACATCTAGTATTATCCTGACCCAGTCTGCTGTAGCCTTACCCCACACACAAAGGAGTATGAAAGGAGGGTGCACAGTACAGAATCATATATCAGTATAACAGATGGAACTAGATAAGGACTGAAAGGGCAGCTGCCCATGGCAGATAGAAGACAATGTCACACTGCAAAAACAGTTACTATTATTTTATTTTTATTAGAGTTAATGTTTTATATAACAAACCATACAAAATGAGCTTGATAAAAAGGGTTTCAAATTGGTTTGTTGGGTGTGCCTTATAATGTTTTAATAAAGGGTGCCTTATAATTCATATACCTAACATGCAAGAATGTCAAGACATATAAACCAAAGATGCATTGGGGTTGATTTACTAAATGTAAAGAAAGGTCTTGTGCATTCCAATATGAGAAGACCAGTGCAGGTGTATGTGCATGGTCTTGTACATGGGGTCACTGCTGGGCATGCATTAATGCACACACACACAACATATTATCAAAGTACATGCATGCTTGGCACATTTATTTGCACCAGATGCTTATATAAACTAGAGTGTGACATGGAGAGAGTTGTTTTCAGCTAGTTACATAATACAGCAGCATTTCTACAGACACATAACCCAAACAATATCACTTACCCCAGGTTAAAACGGGGAATACCTTTGGATATAAACTCAGCACATGGGATAGTAGGGCTAGCAGAGATTACAGTCTGCAAAGGCCAGTAAGAGAGCCTGTGTCTGGAGCCTACTGAAGCCCAAACAGCAGATTTAAGTTTGCTAGAGCATAGAAGGAAGGGTGAGGAAGGGGATGGGAAAAGAAAAGGGGAAGGAGGAGAAAAAGAGGAAATTAGAAAAGACTTCCCCATTCTTCCTAAAAAAACAAAAGGAGCAAAACAGTTCTTAAATCACTAAAATCCATCCCTAGTCTAAAATGATGAAAATAAGCTGTATGAAATAAAGATCGGCTTATCAGCACCCAAAGAAATCACAGCAACAATTGTTTATACATGTCTGAAGTGGTAATATTTATCCACAATGCCTTGATATTATAAATCTGTGAATACTTGTCGATATTTTGATACCTCCACTCCTTTGCCTGCTGTATTTCTTGCACCATCAATAGCCAGGCTCTTATGCCGCATACACACGAGCGGACTTTACGGCAGACTTTGCCCGGCGGACTTTTCAACGTACTTTACGATGGACTTTCTGAATGAACGGACTTGCCTACACACAATCCACCAAAGTCCAACGAATTGGTACGTGATGACGTACGACCGGACTAAAACAAGGAAGTTCATAGCCAGTAGCCAATAGCTGCCCTAGCGTGGCTTTTTGTCCGTCGAACTAGCATACAGACGAGCGGACTTTTCGACCGGACTCGATTTCAACGGATTGATTTAAAACATGTTTCAAATCTAAGTCCGTCCAACTTTTAAGCAAACAAAGTCCGCTGGAGCCCATGCACAATCGAATTGTCCGACGAAAATCCAGTACGCCGGACCAAGTCTGCCATAAAGTCCGCTCGTGTGTAAGCAGCATAACTGTAGGAACCATCAAGGATTTCTAGTGTGGAGCTATGAGACTTTTTCCAGCATTGAGGAGGTGAGGGTTCAATGATTAGGAATGGACTGAACGACCCCCTGTTTTGTTTACACCAGAACTTTCAAACATCGCAAAAAGTTTGTAACCGAATAAACAATTCCATTGAAGTCTATGGGACCTGAACTGTAAAAATCAAAAGTGCCCATTTTGAAGGCTTATATGCAAGTAGTTGGGCATACAATGGTTATGGGGGCCTGGGTACTGCCCTGGAGGACATGTATCAATAAAAAAAGTTTGTAAACCACCATCACACCGTAACCCTATAGAGGTACTCTTGATGAAAGCAAGAATTGGCCTTGCTGTCAAAAATTGCAATGAAATGCACCTGTGAAACAGGTGCGGAAAAATTGGATGTCCTGCAGAGGTTCCACATCCCAAAAACACTTAATCAGCAACAGGGACATCAGGGGATTTATAGCTGCTGGTAATCCAGGACTGATTAATTTTGACAAATGTCAGATGGTCCACAGAGTCTGTGGACAGACGCATTCTATTATCAGTAACAAAACCTCCAGCAGCACTGAATGCCCGTTCAGAAAGCATGCTGGATACAGTGCAGCCCAGCAGCTCAATTGCACACTGGGCAAGTTCTGGTCAATGGTTTATTCTCATGACCCAGTAAGCCAGTGGATCATCTTCATCCCTGTTTTCACCCCTAGATAATCATCCACCATGTGATGCAGATGCTGCCGAAGGGATTTGGAAGCTGACAGTCCTGGGTGGAGAGGACTAAAAAATTGTGAAATTCATCGCTTAGGTGGCCACCTTTTCCACCGCTCCTCTCTTGACCAACAGAAGCCTCAAAACTAAGTTTTCCACTAAACTAACCTGCCAGATTCGGGAAAAGTGTTTGATAAATTCCTCTTTAAGGAGTCCTCAAGAGATTTCATCTTCTGCACTCTCTGTGGGGATGGGATGAGTTCTGAGACTTTCCCCTTGTAATGATGGTCAAGGAGGGTTGCCAACCAATAGTGATCCTTCTCCTATACGCCATGTATCCTTGGGTTCTTTCGCAGGCTTTGAAGCATGAGGGAGCCCATGCATCACAAATTTGCGGAGGCATGAGAAGCAGACTTCTCGAGGTCACTCAGGATTACAGTATCTGGAACTGCCTGCTCCCAGCCATGTACTACTCCCAAGGGTTCTGTTTGATATATGTCTTTCTCTGCTTCAATGCCTCCAAAACTGCCAGAATCCTCCACCTCCTCCTCCTCTCTCTTGTGTGTTCTGTGGCATAGGAACAATGGTGTCTGCATAAAGCGGGCCTTAAGAGGAAAGGAAGTCCTCCTCTTCCTTCCTCTGCTCTGCCTTGAGTGCCCTGTTCATAATGCTATGAGCCTGTCGTTGTGCCATACTCACACAGATACTCATTGACGGCCCTCTGCTGCATGTGCAGCCACTGCAGCATTGGCTTTCAGGTGCTCTTGCCAACGGGCTGAGTGGTGGGAGGTTAAATGCCTTGTCAAGCATGTGGTACTCAACTGGCTGGTGTTTTGCCATGCTTGATGTGCTTGAGACAAAGTTTGGAAATTGCAACAGTGCGATCGGCTGCTAAAAAAAGGCCCAGACAGCTGAGCTGTGGGAAGTGGAAGATAACAGCTACGCAATGTGATGGAATAGGGTGGCTGCTCTCTACTCTTCCATGATGGCTGCCTCATTAGGGTTGTGCCTGAGTGCTGACGCTGTGTAGAGCAGACCTCTGTGAAGCGGCTCTGTGAAGCAGCTCTGGCCACCCGGCCACCCAGCTCCGGCCATCCGGCCACCATTCCTTGGATCCATCTCTGACCCCCCTGAAACGGTACACCGGGACCCCCTCTCCCTCCTCCGCACACTGACCCACATCCGGGTGCTGCGTTCAGCCAACCGGCCGGCCGC
Source organism: Aquarana catesbeiana (assembly GCF_042186555.1). Classification (NCBI taxonomy): domain Eukaryota; kingdom Metazoa; phylum Chordata; class Amphibia; order Anura; family Ranidae; genus Aquarana; species Aquarana catesbeiana. Next base: position 417,561,624 of record NC_133325.1, on the reverse strand, counting down.
TCGGGACACTCCGCGGCTCCGGCCTGGCTCCGACTGCAGCCCGGCAGCACATCACCGCCGCTCCTCTTAACAGCTCCGGCCATCCGGCCACCCAGCTCCGGCCACCCATCCTGGGATACATCCCTGACCCCCCTGCAGCGGTACACCGGGACCCTTCTCCCTCCTCCACACACTAATCTCCAACCGGGTGCCGCGTTCAGCCAGCCGGCCGGCCGCTCAGGACACTCCGCAGCTCCGGCCTGGCTCCGGCCACAGCCCGGCAGCACATCACCACCGCTCCTAACAACTGCTCCGGCCATCCGGCCACCCAGCGCCGGCCTCCCATCCTTGGATTCATCCCTGACTCCCTCTACAGCACACCGGGACCCCCTCTCCCTCCTCTGCACACTGACCTTCATCCGGGTGCCGCGTTCAGCCAGCCAGCCGGCCGCTCAAGACATTCCGCGGCTCCTCACAACATCGCACAACACCGACCGGTAGCTCGACCAGCGGGCCTACGCCCCCCCTCCTGCTCAGCTCATCCTCACCTGATCTATCTGGTCACCACCATCAGACGGTCTGGATAACTACGCTGGGACAGCCCGCGGCTCGGGCCTGGCCGGCGGACATCTTGGTACTCCCTATTCGCCGGCCAGCCCGCGGCTCGGGCCTAGCCGGTGGCTACCT